>NW_026912217.1:0-165000 GCF_963662255.1 Cinclus cinclus
GACACCACAGGGGTTAAGAGAAGCAAGGATCCATTGTGACCCAAAGGATGCTAACAATCTAATGATCCCTTGTGACACCAGGGTTTGTAATAGGGCCAGGGATGAATTGTGAAAGCATGTTGATCAATAGAAGCGAGGAATTATTATGCCACCATGGAGGCCAAGAATCAAATGATTCATTGTGACATCAAGTGGCCTAAAAGGGCATGGGATGCATTGTGACACCAAAGGGTTAAGAGAAGCAAGGAACCATTGTGACAGAATGGAGGCTATTAATCTCAGAATCCCTATTGACACCAGAGGGCGCAAAAGGACCACGGATGAACTGTGACAGCATGGGGACCTATAGAAGCAAGGAACCATTATGACACCATGAAGGCCAAGAATCAAATGGTTCATTGTAAGACCAAGTGGCCTAAAAGGGCTTGGAATGCATTGTGACACCACAGAGGTTAAGAGAAGCAAGGAACCATTGTGACCCAATGCAGGCTAACAATCTAATGATCCCTTGTGGCCCAAGGGGGTTGTAAAAGGCCAGGTATGAATTGTGAAATCATGGGGCATAATAAAACTTGGAAATATTATGACACCATAGAGGCCAAGAATCAAATGATTCATTGTGACATCAAGTGGCCTAAAAGGGCATGGGATGCAATGTGACACCACAGAGGTTAAGAGAAGCAAGGAACCATTGTGACCCAATGCAGGCTAAAAATCTAAGGATCCATTGTGACACGAGGAGTTCTAAAAGGGCCAGGGATGAATTGTGAAAGCATGGGGCACAATAAAAACATGGAAAGATTATGACACCATAGAGGCCAAGAATCAAATAATTCATTGTAACACCAAGTGGCCTAAAAGGGCATGGGATGCAATGTGACACCACAGAGGTTAAGAGATCAAGGATCCATTGTGACCCAATGGAGGCTAATAATCCCACGAACCCTTGTGACACCAATGGGCCTAAAAGGGCCAGGGATTAATTGTGAAAGCATGGGGCCCAATAGTAGCAAGGATCTATTATGCCACCGTGGAGGCCAAGAATCAAATAATTCTTTGTGACATCAAGTGGCCTAAAAGGGCATGGGATGCATTGTGACAGCACAGGGGTAAAGAGAAGCAAGGAACCATAGTGACCCAATGGAGGCTAATTATCCAAGGATCCCTTTCAACACAAGGGGGCTTAAAAGGGCCAGGGATGAATTGTGACAGCACGGGGACCAATAGAAACAAGGAACTATTATGACACCATGGAGGCCAAGAAACAAATGATTCATTGTGACATCAAGTGGCCTAAAAGGGCATGGAATGCATTGTGACACCACAGAGGTTAAGAGAAGCAAGGAACCATTGTGACCCAAGGTAGGCTAACAATCTAATGATCCCTTGTGACACCAGTGGGCGAAAACGGACCACGGATGAGCTGTGAAATCATGGGGCACAATAAAAACATGGAAAGATTATGACACCATAGAGGCCAAGAAAGAAATAATTTATAGTAACACCAAGTGGCCTGAAAGGTCATGGGATGCATTGTGACACCACAGGGGTTAAGAGGAGCAAGGAAACATTGTGACACAAAGGATGCTAACAATCTAATGATCCCTTGTGACACCAGGGGTCGGAAAAGGGCCAGGGATGGATTGTTACAGCATGGGGACCAATAAAAACATGGAAACATTATGACACCATAGAGACCAAGAATCAAATGATTCATTGTAACACCAAGTGGCCTAAAAGGGCATGGGATGCATTGTGACACCACTGGGGCTAAGGAAACTGAGGAACCATTGTGACAGAATGGAGGCTATTAATCTAAGAATCTCTTTTGTCACCAGGGGGGGCAAAAGGACCACGGATGAACTGTGACAGCATGGGGACCTATAGAATCAAGGAACCATTATGACACCATGAAGGCCAAGAATCAAATGATTCATTGGAACATCAAGTGGCCTAAAAGGGCATGGGATGCATTGTGACACCACAGAGGTTAAGAGAAGCAAGGAACCATTGTGACCCAATGCAGGCTAACAATCTAATGATCCATTGTGACACCAGGGGTTGTAATAGGGCCAGGGATGAATTGTGAAAGCATGGGGCACAATAAAAACATGGAAATATTATGACTCCCTAGAGGTCAAGAATCAAATGATTCATTGTAACACCAAGTGGCCTAAAAGGGCATGGGATGCCTTGTGACACCACTGGGGCTACGGAAACTGAGGAACCATTGTGACAGAATGGAGGCTATTAATCTAAGAATCTCTTTTGTCACCAGGGGGGGCAAAAGGACAACGGATGAACTGTGACATCATGGGGACCTATAGAAGGAACCATTATGACACCATGAAGGCCAAGAATCAAATAGTTCATTGTAAGACCAAGTGGCCTAAAAGGGCTTGGAATGCATTGTGACACCACAGAGGTTAAGAGAAGCAAGGATCCATTGTGACCCAATGGAGGCTAACAATCTAATGATCCATTGTGACACCAGGGGTTGTAAAAGGTCCAGGGATGAATTCTGAAAGCATGTTGATCAGTAGAAGCGAGGAAATATTATGACATCTTGGAGGCCAAGAATCAAATGATTCCTTGTGACATCAAGTGGCCTAAAAGGGCAAGGGATGCATTGAGACACCAAAGGGGTTAAGGAAACTAAGGAACCATTGTGACAGAATGGAGGCTATTAATCTCAGAATCCCTATTGACACCAGGGGGCGCAAAAGGACCACGGATGAACTGTGACAGCATGGGGACCTATAGAATCAAGGAACCATTATGACACCATGAAGGCCAAGAATCAAATGGTTCATTGTAAGACCAAGTGGCCTGAAAGGGCTTGGAATGCATTGTGACACCACAGAGGTTAAGAGAAGCAAAGAACCATTGTGACCCAATGCAGGCTAACAATCTAATGATCCATTGTGACACCAGGGGTTGTAATAGGGCCAGGGATGAATTGTGAAAGCATGGGGCACAATAAAAACATGGAAATATTATGACACCATAGAGGTCAAGAATCAAATGATTCATTGTAACACCAAGTGGCCTAAAAGGGCATGGGATGCATTGTGACACCACTGGGGCTAAGGAAACTGAGGAACCATTGTGACAGAATGGAGGCTATTAATCTAAGAATCTCTTTTGTCACCAGTGGGGGCAAAAGGACAACGGATGAACTGTGACACCATGGGGACCTATAGAAGGAACCATTATGACACCATGAAGGCCAAGAATCAAATGGTTCATTGTAAGACCAAGTGGCCTAAAAGGGCTTGGAATGCATTGTGACACCACAGAGGTTAAGAGAAGCAAGGAACCATTGTGACCCAATGGAGGCTAACAATCTAATGAACCATTGTGACACCAGGGGTTGTAAAAGGTCCAGGGATGAATTGTGAAAGCATGTTGATCAATAGAAGCGAGGAACTATTATGCCACCATGGAGGCCAAGAATCAAATGATTCATTGTGACATCAAGTGGCCTAAAAGGGCATGGGATGCATTGTGACACCACAGGGGTAAGAGAAGCAAGGAACCATTGTGACCCAATGCAGGCTAATAATCTAAGAATCCCTTTTGACACCAGGGGGCGAAAAAGGACCACGGATGAACTCTGACAGCATGGGGACCTATAGAAGCAAGGAACCATTATGACACCATGAAGGCCAAGAATCAAATGGTTCATTGTAAGACCAAGTGGCCTAAAAGGGCTTGGAATGCATTGTGACACCACAGAGGTTAAGAGAAGCAAGGAACCATTGTGACCCAATGCAGGCTAACAATCTAATGATCCATTGTGGCCCCAGGGGGTTGTAAAAGACCAGGTATGAATTGTGAAATCATGGGGCATAATAAAACATGGAAATATTATGACATCTTGGAGGCCAAGAATCAAATGATTCATTGTGACATCAAGTGGCCTAAAAGGGCATGGGATGCAATGTGACACCACAGAGGTTAAGAGAAGCAAGGAACCATTGTGACCCAATGCAGGCTAAAAATCTAATGATCCATTGTCACACGAGGAGTTCTAAAAGGGCCAGGGATGAATTGTGAAAGCATGGGGCGCAATAAAAACATGGAAAGATTATGACACCATAGAGGCCAAGAATCAAATAATTCATTGTAACACCAAGTGGCCTAAAAGGGCATGGGATGCATTGTGACACCACAGAGGTTAAGAGATCAAGGATCCATTGTGACCCAATGGAGACTAATAATCCCACGATCCCTTGTGACACCATGGGGCCTAAAAGGGCCAGGGATTAATTGTGAAAGCATGGGGCCCAATAGTAGCAAGGATCTATTATGCCACCGTGGAGGCCAAGAATCTAATAATTCATTGTGACATCAAGTGGCCTAAAGGGCATGGGATGCATTGAGACACCAAAGGGGTTAAGGAAACTAAGGAACCATTGTGACAGAATGGAGGCTATTAATCTCAGAATCCCTATTGACACCAGGGGGCGCAAAAGGACCACGGATGAACTGTGACAGCATGGGGACCTATAGAATCAAGGAACCATTATGACACCATGAAGGCCAAGAATCAAATGATTCATTGGAACATCAAGTGGCCTAAAAGGGCATGGGATGCATTGTGACACTACTGGGGCTAAGGAAACTGAGGAACCATTGTGACAGAATGGAGGCTATTAATCTAAGAATCTCTTTTGTCACAAGGGGGGGCAAAAGGACAACGGATGAACTGTGACATCATGGGGACCTATAGAAGGAACCATTATGACACCATGAAGGCCAAGAATCAAATAGTTCATTGTAAGACCAAGTGGCCTAAAAGGGCTTGGAATGCATTGTGACACCACAGAGGTTAAGAGAAGCAAGGATCCATTGTGACCCAATGGAGGCTAACAATCTAATGATCCATTGTGACACCAGGGGTTGTAAAAGGTCCAGGGATGAATTCTGAAAGCATGTTGATCAGTAGAAGCGAGGAAATATTATGACATCTTGGAGGCCAAGAATCAAATGATTCATTGTGACATCAAGTGGCCTAAAAGTGCAAGGGATGCTTTGAGACACCAAAGGGGTTAAGGAAACTATGGAACCATTGTGACAGAATGGAGGCTATTAATCTCAGAATCCCTATTGACACCAGGGGGCGCAAAAGGACCACGGATGAACTGTGACAGCATGGGGACCTATAGAAGCAAGGAACCATTATGACACCATGAAGGCCAAGAATCAAATGATTCATTGGAACATCAAGTGGCCTAAAAGGGCATGGGATGCATTGTGACACCACAGAGGTTAAGAGAAGCAAGGAACCATTGTGACCCAATGCAGGTTAACAATCTAATGATCCCTTGTGACACCCGGGGGCGTAAAAGGGCCAGGGATGAATTGTGAAAGCATGTTGATCAATAGAAGCGAGGAACTAATTAGACACCATGGAGGCCAAGAATCAAATGATTCATTGTGACATCAAGTGGCCTAAAAGGGCATGGGATGCATTGTGACCCCACAGGGGCGAAGGAAATTAAGGAACCATTGTGACAGAATGGAGGCTAATAATCCCAGGATCCCTTTTGACACCAGGGGGCGCAAAAGGGCCAGGAATGAATTGTGAGAGCATGGGGCCCAATAGATACAATGAACTATTATGACACCATGGAGGCCAAGAATCTAATGATTCATTGTGACATCAAGTGGCCTAAAAGAGAATGGAATGCATTGTGACACCACAGAGGTTAAGAGAAGCAAGGATCCATTGTGACCCAATGGAGGCTAACAATCTAATGATCCCTTGTCACACAAGGTGTTGTAAAAGGGCCAGGGATGAATTGTTACAGCATGGGGCCCAAGAAAAACATGGAAACATTATGACACCATAGAGGCCAAGACTCAAATGATTCATTGTAACACCAAGTGGCCTAAAAGCCCATGGGATGCATTGTGACACCACAGAGGTTAAGAGAAGCAAGGAACCATTGTGACCCAATGCAGGCTAACCATCTAATGATCCCTTGTGACACCAGTGGGTGTAAACGGACCACGGATGAACTGTGAAATCATGGGGCACAATAAAAACATGGAAAGATTATGACACCATAGAGGCCAAGAATGAAATAATTCATAGTAACACCAAGTGGCCTGAAAGGTCATGGGGTGCATTGTGACACCACAGGGGTTAAGAGAAGCAAGGAACCATTGTGACCCAATGCAGGCTAATAATATAAGAATCCCTTTTGACAGCAGGGGGCGCAAAAGGACCACGGATGAACTCTGACAGCATGGGGACCTATAGAAGCAAGGAACCATTATGACACCATGAAGGCCAAGAATCAAATGGTTCATTGTAAGACGAAGTGGCCTAAAAGGGCTTGGAATGCATTGTGACACCACAGAGGTTAAGAGAAACAAGGAAACATTGTGACCCAATGCAGGCTAACAATCTAATGATCCCTTGTGTCACCAGGGGGTATAAAAAGGGCCAGGGATGGATTGTTATAGCACGGGGACCAATGGAAGCAAGGATCTATTATGCCACCATGGAGGCCAAGAATCAAATGATTCATTGTGACATCAAGTGGCCTAAAAGGTCATGGGATGCATTGTGACACCACAGAGGTTAAGAGAAGCAAGGAACCATTGTGACCCAATGCAGGCTAACAATCTAATGATCCCTTGTGACACCAATGGGCCTAAAAGGGCCAGGGATGAATTGTTACAGCACGGGGACCGATAGAAGCAAGGATCTATTATGCCACCGTGGAGAACAAAATCAAATAATTCATTGTGACATCATGTGGGCTAAAAGGGCATGGGATGCATTGTGACACCACAGAGGTTAAGAGAAACAAGGAACCATTGTGACCCAATGCAGGCTAACAATCTACAAATCCCTTTTGACACCAGGGGGCCCAAAAGCTCCAGGGATGGATTGTTACAGCATGGGGCCCAATAGAAGCAAGGAACTATTATGACACCATGGAGGCCAACCATCAAATGATTCATTGTGACATCAAATGGCCTAAAAGGGCATGGAATGCATTGTGACACCACAGGGGCTAAGGAAACTAAGGAGGCATTGTGACAGAATGGAGGCTATTAATCTAAGAATCTCTTTTGTCACCAGGGGGCGCAAAAGGACCACGGATGAACTGTGACAGCATGGGGACCTATAGAAGCAAGGAACCATTATGACACCATGAAGGCCAAGAATCAAATGGTTCATTGTAAGACCAAGTGGCCTAAAAGGGCTTGGAATGCATTGTGACACCACAGAGGTTAAGAGAAGCAAAGAACCATTGTGACCCAATGCAGGCTAACAATCTAATGATCCATTGTGACACCAGGGGTTGTATTAGGGCCAGGGATGAATTGTGAAAGCATGGGGCACAATAAAAACATGGAAATATTATGACACCGTAGAGGTCAAGAATCAAATGATTCATTGTAACACCAAGTGGCCTAAAAGGGCATGGGATGCATTGTGACACCACTGGGGCTAAGGAAACTGAGGAACCATTGTGACAGAATGGAGGCTATTAATCTAAGAATCTCTTTTGTCACCAGGGGGGGCAAAAGGACAACGGATGAACTGTGACATCATGGGGACCTATAGAAGGAACCATTATGACACCATGAAGGCCAAGAATCAAATAGTTCATTGTAAGACCAAGTGGCCTAAAAGGGCTTGGAAAGCATTGTGACACCACAGAGGTTAAGAGAAGCAAGGATCCATTGTGACCCAATGGAGGCTAACAATCTAATGAACCATTGTGACACCAGGTGTTGTAAAAGGTCCAGGGATGAATTGTGAAAGCATGTTGATCAAGAGAAGCGAGGAACTATTATGCCACCATGGAGGCCAAGAATCAAATGATTCATTGTGACATCAAGTGGCCTAAAAGGGCATGGGATGCATTGTGACACCACAGGGGTTAAGAGAAGCAAGGAACCATTGTGACAGAATGGAGGCTATTAATCTCAGAATCCCTATTGACACCAGGGGGCGAAAAAGGACCACGGATGAACTGTGACAGCATGGGGACCTATAGAAGCAAGGAACCATTATGACACCATGAAGGCCAAGAATCAAATGGTTCATTGTAACATCAAGTGGCCTAAAAGGGCATGGGATGCATTGTGACACCACAGAGGTTAAGAAAAGCAAGGAACCATTGTGACCCAAAGCAGGCTAACAATCTAATGATCCCTTGTGACACCAGGGGTTGTAAAAGGGCCAGGGAAGAATTGTGAAATCATGGGACAGAATAAAGCATGGAAAGATTATGACACCATAGAGGCCAAGAATCAAATGATTCATTGCGACATCAAATGGTCTAAAAGTGAAAGGGATGCATTTTGACATCACAGGGGGTAAGAGAAGCAAGGAACCATTGTGACCCAATGGAGGCTAACAACCTAATGATCCATTGTGCCACCAGGGGGCGAAAAAGGGCCAGGCATGGATTGTTACAGGATGGGGCCCAGGAAAAACATGGAAATATTATGACAACATAGAGACCAAGAATCAAATGATGCATTGTAACACCAAGTGGCCTAAAAGGCCATGGGATGCATTGCGACCCCACAGAGGTTAAGGGAAGCAAGAAACCATTGTGACCCAATGCAGGCTAACAATCTAATGATCCCTTGTGACACCAATGGGCCCAAAAGGGCCAGGAATGAATTGTGAAACCATGGGGCTCATTAGAAACAAGGAACTATTATGACATCAAGGAGGCCAAGAATCAAATGATTCATTGTGACATCAAGTGGCCTAAAAGGGCATGGGATGCAATGTGACAGCACAGGGGTTAAGAGAAGCAAGGATCCATTGTGACCCAATGGAGGCTAATTATCCCAGGATCCCTTTTGACACCAGGGGGCGTAAAAGGGCCAGGGATGAATTGTGAAATGATGGGACACAATAAAAACATGGAAAGATTATGACACCATAGAGGCCAAGAATCAAATGATTCATTGTTGCACCAAGTGGCCTAAAAGGGCATGGGATGCATTGTGACACCATAGGGGCTAAGACAAGCAAGGAACCATTGTGACCCAATGCAGGCGAACAATCTAATGATCCCTTGTGACACCAGGGGTTGTAAAATCGCCAGGGATGGATTGTTACTGCACGGGGACCAATAGAACCAAGGAACCATTATGCCACCATTGAGGCCAAGAATCAAATGATTCATTGTGACATCAAGTGGCCTAAAAGGGCATGGGATGCATTGTGACACCACAGAGGTTAAGAGAAGCAAGGAACCATTGTGACGCAAGGGAGGCTAATAGTCCAAGGATCCATTTCGACACCAAGGGGCTTCAAAGGGCCCGGGATGAATTGTGACAGCATAGGGCCCAATAGAAACAAGGAACTATTATGACACCATGGAGGCCAAGAATCAAATGATTCATTGTGACATCAAGTGGCCTAAAAGTGCATGGAATGCATTGTGACACCACAGAGGTTAAGAAAAGCAAGGAACCATTGTGACCCAAGGGAGGCTAACAATCTAATGATCCCTTGTGACACCAGGGGGCGAAAAAGAGCCAGGGATGAATTGTGACAGCATGGGGCCCAATAGAAACAAGGAACTATTATGCCACCATGGAGGCCAAGAATCAAATGATTCATTGTGACATCAAGTGGCCTAAAAGTGCATGGAATGCATTGTGACACCACAGAGGTAAAGAGAAGCAAGGAACCATTGTTACCCAATGGAGGCTCGCAATCTAATGATCCCTTTTGACACCAGGGGGCCCAAAAGGGACAGGGATGGATTATGAAAGCATGGGGCCCTATTAAAACCTGGTACAATTATGCCACCATAGAGGCCAAGAATCAAATGATTCATTGTGACTTCAAGTGGCCTAGAAGGACATGGAATGCATTGTGACACCACAGAGGTTAAGAGAAGCAAGGATCCGTAGTGACCCAATGCAGGCTAACAATCTAATGATCCCTTGTAACACCAATGGGCCTAAAAGTGCCAGGGATGAATTGTTACAGCACGGGGACCAATAGAAGCAAGGATCGATTATGACACCATGGAGGCCAAGAATCAAATGATTCATTGTGACATCAAATGGCCTAAAAGTGAATGGGATGCATTGTGACACCACAGAGGTTTAGAAAAGCAAGAAACCATTGTGACCCAAGGGAGGCTAACAATCTAAGGATCCCTTGTGACGCCAGGGGTTGTAAAAGGGCCAGGGAAGAATTGTGAAATCATGGTGCTCAATAGAAGCAAGGAACTATTATGACACCAAAGAGGCCAAGAATGAAATGATTCATTGTGACATCAAGTGGCCTAAAAGTGCATGGGATGCGTTATGACACCACAGGGGTGAAGGAAACTAAGGAACCATTGTGACCCAATGCAGGCTAACAATCTAAGAATCCCTTTTGACACCAGGGGGCGCAAAAGGACCACGGATGAACTGTGACAGCATAGGGCCCAATAGAAGCAAGGAACCATTATGACACCATGAAGGCCAAGAATCAAATGATTCATTGTGACATCAAATGGCCTAAAAGTGAATGGGATGCATTGTGACACCACAGGGGTTAAGAGAAGCAAGGAACCATTGTGTCCCAAGGGAGGCTAACAATCTAATGATCCCTTGTGACACCAGGGGGCGTAAAAGGGCCAGGAAGGGATTGTTACAGCATGGGGCCCAAGAAAAACATGGAAACATTATGACACCATAGAGGCCAAGAATCAGATGATTCATTGTAACACCAAGTGGCCTAAAAGGCCATGGGATGCATTGTGACACCACAGAGGTTAAGAGAAGCAAGAAACCATTGTGACCCAAGGGAGGCTAACAATCTAATGATCCCTTGTGACACCTGGAGTTGTAATAGGGCCAGGGATGAATTGTGAAAGCATGGGGCTCAATAGAAGCAAGGAACTATTATGCCACCATAGAGGCCAAGAATCAAATGATTCATTGTGACATCAAGTGGCCTAAAAGGGCATGGGATGCGTTGTGACAGCACAGGGGTTAAGAGAAGCAAGGAACCATTGTTACCCAATGGAGTCTAACAATCTAATGATCCCTTGTGACACCAATGGGCCAAAAATGTCCAGGAATGAATTGTGGCACCATGGGGCCCAATAGAAACAAGGAAATATTATGACACCATGAAGGCCAACAATGAAATGAGTTATTGTGACATAAAGTGGCCTAAAAGTGAGTGGGATGCATTGTGACACCACAGAGGTTAAGAGAAGCAAGGATCCATTGTGACCCAATGCAGGTTAATAATCTAAGGATTCGTTTTGACACCAGGGGGTGAAAAAAGGACCAGGGATGAATTTGACCGCATGGGGCCCTATAGAAGCAAGGAAGCATTATGCCACCATGGCGGCCAAGAATCAAATGATTCATTGTGACCTCAAATGGCCTAAAAGGGTAGCCGGGAGCCCTGCAAGGAGAGCGGGCGTGGGTTGAGCGGGGGATGCAGAGCATCCCAGGCTGGCTGAGGCATTCCAGAGCCCTGGCACGGCCTCAGCCCCACTGACGGCATCGTGGTCCTCACGCAGCCCAACGGCGCCCGTGCGCCCCTGGAGGTCGTGCTGCTGGACAAGGTGTCCACTGGGTTCCGTGGAGTAATTCAGCTCCTGGAGTGGTTGGAGCTGCCCAGCTGCGTCTTGTTGGTGCTGGAGCGTCCCGAGCCATGTCAGGACCTCTTGGATTTCATCGTGGCTCGGGGCTCCCTGCCGGAGGAGGAGGCGCGGGGGCTGTTCCGCCAGGTGCTGGAGGCCGTGCGGCACTGCAGCAGCTGCGGGGTCCTGCACCGCGACATCAAACCTAGCAACATCCTCATCGACCTGGCCACCGGACAGGCCAAACTGATTGACTTTGGCTGTGGCACCTTCCTCCAGGACACACTCTACACCCAGTTTGCAGGTGAGCCCAGCCTGGGGGATGCCCCTGGGCATCTCATGGCCCAGCCTGACTGTGGCACCCCGCTTGGATTCCCCGCTTTGCTGCAGGTCATGGGATTGCTTCTCCTGCACCAAAAGTTGCTTTTGAGTGGGGATCAGAGGGGAGCCAGCTCCCAGCCCTGCCAACGGCATTCACCACCCACTCAGCCGTGGCTGGAGCTGGGGCAGCCAGCCCGACACAAACCCCCTGGGGGGAGCAGAGAGGGGGCTCAGACCTGTGCACGGCTCCGTTTGGTGTGCAGGCGAGGAAGGGCTTGGACTGCTTTGCTGCCCCTGTTTGCCTTGGCTCGTTAATGTTTATTGGGGGCAATGCAAGCAGAGGGGAGAGTGGGTTTTTCCCACCCCTGGGTGGGTTTTTCTTCTGGGTGTCATGGTTGGGCCTTCCCAGGGCTTCTGCTGCCCTCTCCCAACACCAGTGGTTTCTTTTCCGTCCCTCCTTTTTGTACGCCGGAGTCAGGTGTTGGTGACGAGGCAGCGGGTCACTCCTGTGCCACTGGTGCGGTCCCCCCAATCCCAGGGATGCTGGGGCGAGGCGCTGGGAGCAGCAGCATCCCCGTGATGAGCTCCATCTGTATTCCATAGGGACACGGTCCTACAGCCCCCCAGAGTGGACCCACCTGAAATGCTACCACGGCGAGGCAGCAACGGTCTGGTCCCTGGGTATCCTGCTGTACCAGATGGTCTGCGGGAAGCACCCGTTCAAGAAGGGCCGGGACATCGTCTGGGGCCAGCTCATGTTCCCACGAGGGCTCTCTCAAGGTGAATCCTCATCTCTGGGATGTGGCACATGTCCTGCTCTCCTGCTCTCCTCCAAAACAGGGAATTGACTGCAAAGCTCAGGCCCAGCTCTGAGCAGATCCAGCAGAGCCTGGGCACGGGAACAGTGGGGCAAAGTGAACAGGATCCTCCTCCAGCTGACCGGTGATTTGTGGTTTCTCTCCCCAGAGTGC
Source organism: Cinclus cinclus (assembly GCF_963662255.1). Lineage (NCBI taxonomy): Eukaryota > Metazoa > Chordata > Aves > Passeriformes > Cinclidae > Cinclus > Cinclus cinclus. Next base: position 12,887 of record NW_026912217.1, read on the forward strand.
CAAGATGTTATCAGATGGTGTTTATGCATGCACTCCATGGACAGGCCATCTTTGGAAGATCTCTTCTATGACCCCTGGCTGCAGGGTGTTCACCTGCCCTAGAAGATGGGAGAGATTCACAGGCACCGTTTGATCCGGGAGCCTGGATCAAACAGCTCCACACGTGTCTTGGTGATAAGAAGCAAAGAAACACAGACTTTTTTCTCCTGCCTGTACCATGGAGCAGGGGTCATCAGATGGGAACGTCCGTTCTGGAGCTGAGCTGGTCTTGCAAGCACTGGCGGCCACCATGCATCCTGGTTTTACTTGTCCTGCTTCAGTGATGGCTGAGTCCCTGGGCAGAACACTGACAGCCTGGTCTGGCCCCCAGGGAAGGAGCAGCAGCCCCTGGAGAAGCTGTACCAGGTAGGGCTGCTGCAAGGACAGCCTCAAGGATGACAGCCTCTTCCTTGACCTGGCCACTGGCAGCAGGAGATGATGGACTTTGATTCTGGCACCTTCTTCAAAGACATGCTCCACGCCCAGTGTGCAGGTGAGTCCACAGCCAGGGGGATGCTCCCAGATCTGGGCATGGCCTGGCCCCTGGCTGGCAACCAAAGGTTCCCCCTTTGCTGGAGTAGATGCAAGGAGTTCTTCAGTGGGCTGCCAAGGTGCTTTTTGGCTCTGGGCAGCTGCTGAGGGGCTGGATGTGCCATGGCTGGCTGCAGGCTGGGCACGTGTCCTGCCCTCGTGCTCTGCTCCCAGAGGCAGCAGTGACTGGGAGGTTTGTGCCCAGCTCTGGGCACAGGCAGCATGGCCTGGGCACTGCTCGTGGTTGGGACAAGGGGGACAGGAGCCTTCAGCTGAGGGGTGGTTTCTGGGTTCTCTCCTTGCAGCCGGGCTCTGCGGATGCTGAGGCAGCTCTGGGCCATGCCAGGGCTCTGCTGGGCTCAGCCCTGGGCACGGCTGGGCCCGCTCTGCCCTCACAGGGCTCTGAGAGCTTTGCATCACACAAGCCCGTTCCCAGCACACCGCCTGAGCTTTCTGCTTTTGCAGGTGAGGGAGACTCTCCTGCAGGCCAAGAGATTGCAGTTAGGGACACACACCCAATTGGCAAGAACCCAAACTCTCCACGGTCCCAGCTGAATGCCTGGATCTCCACAGGATGTTTTGTCTGTCTCCATTCCTTTTTGTCTGGAATTGTGCCGTAGCAATTGTGCAATTTCTTCCTCCTCTAGAAGTGCCACGAGTGGGCAAAACCTGGCGAGTGGGCCGTGTTCCTAAGGCAGTGCAGTCTGGAGCTGATGGATGGAGAGTTGCCCTTCTGCACTTCCAAACCAGAGCAAAAAGCTGTAAGTGGGTCTTTCCATCTTGAAGAAATCACTGACAATTTCAAAGGGAACAGCGCACCTCATTTGAAGGGTGAGAAGGAAGGGCATCTTCAAAAAGGATTTGGGGTTTGACAGAGTTTAGTTTCCCAGTCCTGCTTGGAGCTGGCAGGGCACAAAGCAATTTCCTCTTGCTTCAACCACAATTGAAAATAACAATATTGGAAATAAACCCCAACATCGTTTTAAATAGGCTGCTGAGGTCAGTAAGATGGATCCATACCATCAGCACGTTTCTAAAGTAAATAACTTAGTCCTTGTTTTAAAAAGATCGGTTGCCCCTTTATCCAAAGGTCTGGACTACTTTTCACTAACACGTTGTTTTGTTTGTATCTTTCACATGTTTTCTGTGTTTTTTTTTTTCCTTTTCTATGTTTTTTGTTTTTCCTAGAACAGAAATCCTCTCCTAAAACAGGAGTGTCCTTCGCTCCTGGTTCCCGTGTGGAGCAGCTCCTTCCCACTGGCTGAGCTGCCCAGGCAGAGCACAGCAGCTCCTGGCCCTGCAGGCCTGAGGCTTTTCCCATTGCTGGGCACGGACTGATGGAGCAGCACAGCTGAACACAGGGACACACAGAGGGACCAGGAGCAGCTGCCTTTGTCCACCTGGAGCTCCAAGGGCCAAACTCTCAGCAGACAGGGCTGGAAGAGACTTGCAGGCTCCCTGTTTGCTGTGCTGCCCCCCTTGTGCCTGGCCCAGCTCTGTGGGGGCAGAGGGAGAAGAAGGGGCAGAGGGAGAAGAAGGGGCAGCTGCCTCCCAGCACCCAACCCCCAGCCCAGGGACCCCTGTGTGTCCTTGGGGCACTGTCAGCACCCGCTGCTCCAGCCACCGCTTCTGCTGGCACTGACAGCAACAGCCAAATTGTGGCTGATCCCGATGGAGCAGCAGCAGTGCCTGGATCTGGTCCCTGACTCTGGGCAGGGCTGGAAAAAAACGACACCCACAGCAGCAGCAGCAGCAGCAGCAGCACATGGACCTGACTTTGAGCACAGCCCCTGGCACTGTTCCCTGCGGTGTGCAGTGGTGTCACAGCAGCCTGGGGCACCTGGGAGCCCTCAGTGCCAGCAGGGACTGGAGATGGCAGCGCTGGCATCCTGGAGGTTGTGCAGGGAACAGAGGTGGGGACTCCCTCTCCATGGGGAGCTTCCAGGTGGAAAAGGCTGCTGTGAGCAGGCAGCTGCAAGGGCAGAGAAAGGAGGGGCTGGAGCCCTTGATGTGTGCCAGTGCCACAGTCCTGGGCAGCAGCCACCAAGCACAGGGGGAGCAGAGGGCACAGCCAGAGGGACAAAACCAGTCAAGGTCAGAGAGTGGGAAGAGCCAGAGCTGGGAGCAGGAACAGCTGCTTCCTTGCAGCCTTGAAGAAAGCTCTTGGCTGCTTCAAAGCACTGAAGGGCCTGAAGGGTAGAGAGGAGGCCACAGCAAACAATGCTCCTGGTGCCACACCCTGCCCTCTCAGCGTCCCAGAAGGAATTGCATGAGCTGTATTCTTCTTCTCCCTGAGCCCTCTCGTTCAGCATGAGCAGCTTAGCAGCAGGAGCTAAAGGAGCTGGAGCCTTAGGCCACAAGGGCTGACCAAGAGGGGCCTTTTGGACTCAAGGAATGCTGCTAACATGGACCTAGCTGAATGCAGCAGATGGAATCCTGGAATTACAGAATCCTTCCAGTTGGGAAAGACCTCAGAGCTCATGCAGTCCTGCTGTTCACCCAGCACTGTCAAGCCCAGCAGTAAATCGCATGCCTGAAGTACCAAAGGCTGGACAAGAGGCCCTGACTGAGGGCTGAACACCAGGCCCTGAGCCAAAGGGGATCTCTGGATGAACCTTCCAACCAAATGTTATCTTTGTATCCACACATGACCAAACTATGCACGGACATGAGCGCTGTGATAGATGTATGCACTCATGAGTGAAAGGTGGATTGACCTTTGTGTATTTAGAAGCCGAACAAGGCCGTGAAATCCAACATCTGGCCTTGTTTGGGGTGTGTTTGGTCAAAGCCAACTCCTTGGGTTCCTCCTTGAGCCCTGGCCAGGCTCTGGGTGTGAGCCAAGAGGAGAATGAAACCACATGTTGCTGCACTAGAAGCGCTGTCAGTTTGTTTCTTCAGCACTGTCAGAGCTGGGCCCTCTCTCAGCGGGGCTGGAAGCCTCAGCTGTGGCTGGAGGCACCTGCAGGAATTCCCAGTGTCCGGGAGTGGCTCTGCAGTCCTTGGCTGTGACAGCTTCCCCCAGCTGATGTGTGCATCTGGGTGATGGTAAAGTCTGGGGGGAACTGCTGAGGGATCTTTCTTAATCACTGCGGGCACTTCTTGGGAGTGAGGACTGGGTGCATTGCTGAGCTTCTCCTTCTGTGATTCTTTGCTGCTTTGAACTTTAGAAAATTAGGCAATTCCTTCAGCTGGTGTCTGTGTCTTTGGTGCTGACCTTGCCCACTGGTAAAAGCAAAGTGGCGTAGTCTGGCTGGATCACAACAAAATGTCACTTTTAAAATGTAAATGTAAGGAGTCCGTCCCGTTGGAAATTGCTGGATGCGAAGCCCTTCCCTAGAGTTGTCTGTCTCAGGAGTGGGCTGAGGTCAGAGCACTGTGGGAGCAGTGGAGCCGTGAGTTAAAAGAGGTTGAACCAGTGGGTGTCTTCAAATGCATCCCAAAATTGCATATGGAAAAAGGAAAAGAACTTGTGGGTTTGGGAGGATGAGGATGGATTTTGTTAAGAGCATATTGGAAACAGCAGCAACAGAAGGAACAATTTGTGTTGGAACACTCCCACATGGAGACACAGAAAAAGTTTTAATCTTGAGCTTGAATTTCATTGTGCTTGTGATATAATAATGTTACTGTGTTATATCTACATATGTGTACGCATATCTTACATGTCATGAAATAATATTTTTATTTTTATATAAATAATAATAATGATAATGTGAAATAATGCTGACAGTACTCGTATGTTAGCTTTGGTTGCTCAGGGATGTAACACTGAATACCCTACAGAAAAGCTTTAACAAGGACATCAACGTCACGGCAAACTTTGTGAGACTTTTTATAATGAATACAGGAGTGTACTGGTTTGGAAAGCAAAACCAGTGAGACTTCAAGTCAGTAATACAATTTTTAATAGGGAAGAGAAAATAAAAAGAAGAAAAAAACAAAATACATGCAATAATAAAAATAAAACCACTGACAGAGTCAGAATACAACCTGATACCCTGTCAGTCAGGGTGCTGGTGCAGTTTTCCTCCAAAGGGTCCAGCGATGATGTGGATAAGGACCTGGTTCTTCCTCTGGAATCCAGTGGAGAAAGGCTGCCTTTGGCGTTCTAAACCTCAGTTTTTATCTAGGTAGGAAAGGCTTGGCTCATCCTCCTGGCTGGAGCATCTTCCAATGGGATGAAGTAATCTTATCAGTTCTACAGTAGGACTCAATGGCCCATTAACAGAAGACATTTCCCACAGAGATAAGGATGATCACACTTCTCAGATGGTAATAGAATATGTATGTTGTATTGTAAACCAGGACAAGGAGGAAGGGATGAAATTGGCTGCTTTCATGGGGTTTGCTGACACTGTGATGTGGAATGTGTTTTTTGTTAGTGTGGAAAACACAGTGATTAAGACTGCTGGGTTTTTCATACAGCAGGCTATCCACAAGCTGCGGCATTGGTTGGACAGATGAATGTTTGTTAAAAGAGCAGTTGAAAAAATGAGGAGCTGAGAAGCTGTCCCGATGGAGAAGCCAACTCCCAGATGTGCTCCCTACCCTTAGCAATGGGCCCACTGGGAAATGGAAAGGCCCTGGATGTGCATGGCTGCTCCCGGTTTGCAAATACAACCATGGCCAGTGAGACTTGGACTTCCTGGGAAATTGTTCTGGGTGCCATGGTCCCTGACAGGGCCCCCCAGAGGCTGCAGGGCTGGACTGTGATGCACTAGAATTAATTAGGATAAATCAGAAGCAAATGAGAGTTATCAATACGGAAAGAGGAGTTCAGATTCCTCCAGGACACTTTGTTTGGGGAACTGCTCACTGGAGCTTGGCCTTGCAAAGGGTTCACGTCACGGGAAGAGGAATTGATGCAGATTGTCAAGGAGAAATCAAAGTAATCCTTTTCAGCAATAGTGAACAAGATTGGATGATTTAGCCCTGTGGCACAGTAGCACCATTATTGATCTTCCAGCTTTCGAAACATCAGTGAAGGAAGGAGATCCAGCTCAAATCAGCACTGTTTGTGGAGATCAAGGCTTTGGATGCAGCAGTCCTAATAATGGAGCCAAAGTGTGGGTGGAGAGGCCAAGTGGCCCTCCTGAGCCAGCTGCAGGAACAGCTCTGGGGAAAGACAAGACTGTTGGAATGCTGGAACCTGGCAATATGTCCCTGCAGCCAAGTGCTCTATGTGAGAACAAGTGGATGTTTTGGGATATTGTTTTAGAGATCGTGCCAGACCACATCTGCGTGTTTGCCCCAAGGGTCCCGTTTGGGAAATGCTCTGATCCACGGGGCTCCATGTGAAGGCTGATGTGACACTGAGGCACTTCCAGACAAATTCCAGCCAGGAGCCTGGGGGTCCCTCAGGGCCTGGGACCCGGCACCTCTCCAGCCAAAGGGGAAAGGACCCCAGCAAGCCTTGTTACCCACAGACAGCGTGGGAAAGCTGAACAGCAAAGGTCCCTCGGGACATTATTCTGGAATTAAATGGGCACCAGCTGCATGGACAGTGGAATTACTGTTCCTAACCCGGATGAGACTGAGGAAAAAGAATGAGTCACCTTGTCACTAAAGTAGTGCTTATGTCTGTAAGTTGTGTCTTGAGAGTCAGCCAGAATCTTTGTTTGCCAGAAACACCTGTAGAGTTTCATCAGGGATTAGTCCTGAAATTGTTCTGAAAATGTAAAGATCTTAGTAGCCAAAATACTCCATGTAAGTAATTGCTGGGTATGTCCTCAACTAATGTTGGGAGGAATGGGGGTCCCTTGGAGGGCCCACCCTGTGGGGTGGCCAGAGCTCTGTCCATGGGCTCTGACTCCTAACAGAGTCAGTGCAGGGACAGTTAAAGAAAACTGTGCTGTGCAAAAAAGGAATACAATGATCAGCTTCACAGGGTTCACTAAGATTTCCCTTCAGTAGAAACTGAACCCTGTTGGAGTTAGAGGCCCCAGTGTGAAAGGATTTCTGTGCTTTGCCATCACTCCCAATGTCCATAGAACTTGGGGTGCTGGAGCTGGTCAGGGTCAGTGTTAGAGCACTGCCAGCTGCAGGGCCACTGTGAAACTGCTGTGGCCCAAAGGCACGGGGGACACAAGAGGAGCACAGGGAGGAGCCCTGGATGCATCAGCAGCCCACAGTGGGAAATGGGAAATCAGACCTTTGGTACTGGGAATGGGACCTGCTGGATGTGCAGAGACAATGCCTGTAAAGGCTTCCCTCAATGTGTTTGGGTCCTGTTTTTCAGGCAGTGTTGATGCCTCCCTTGGGGGTACTTCAGCAACAAGCAGAAGGAAGAGTTTGGGCCGAGAGAACATTTCCCCCCACAGAGTGCCTTTGGTCTCAGAAAGCCAAAGACTCTGGTTCACCCTGTGCCCCATGAGCACTGCCTCGTCCTATGGAGTTCACATTAATGAGCTACATGGATTATTTGAAGAAGTAGAAAAGGATACTGTGCAAATATCCAGTAGCACATCCTGTGAGCTCCAACAAACACAAATGGGGCTCTACAGAACCTCATGGCCTTGGATCATCTGCTTGCTGGGCAAGGAGGAGCCTGGGCTATGACGGGACAGGAATGTTGCACTTCTATCAGTGATGAGTCTGAAGTGCAGCCATCAGGAATCACCTCAATAGGAAGAGCAGTAGAAGAGTGGCAGAAAGAAGAAAATTCTTCTTGCTGAGATTGCCTTCATGCCTGCCAAATTGGAGGCTGCTGTGAAATGCATTTGTGGCAGTCACTGCAAACATTGCAGTGTGAGCCCTTGGTGTGTAATGATTCCATGTTAGAGTTGTTGTGACACTTTGTGCTGGGAAATGGAGCACTGAGACTTGTCTCAAGAGAGACACAGTCTCAAGAGAAAGTGGGGATTTGAGAAACAACAGAGAAGAGCAACTAATTAGGCATGTTTTAAAAGAGTTGCAAATTACAGCTCTGAGTAATGAACTGTTCTTCAATTAATGCTTAATTGAAGAACAAGAGGTGATGCCTTTGTGCCTCATACCTAAATCCAAGAATCCATTATTGAAGGAATTGTTATGGAGGTTGTAGTTCATGCCTTGGTCAAAGCACTGGTTGAACTACCAAGGCCTGAACATCAGGCCCTGAGCCAAAGCTGAACTCTAGATGCACCTTCCAAGCAAATGTTATATTTTTATCTGCTCATCATTGAGGCTTTTTTAGCAATACGATCTCTGTATCTGTGCATTGGTGATACAAGGATTTACCTTTCAGCGTTTAGAAATCCAACAAGGTCCCATCTGGCCTTGTTTGGGGGTGTTTGGTCCAAGTGAACTCCCTTGGTTCCTCCTTGAGCCCTGGCCAGGCATTGGGAGGAACCAAACAGGAGACTTAAACCCATGTTCCTGCACTAGGAGTGCTGTCAGATTCTCTGTTCAACACCATCAGAGCTGGGCCCTCTCTCAGCAGGGCTGGAAGCCTCAGCTGTGGCTGGAGGCACCTGCAGGAATTCCCAGTGTCCGGGAGTGGCTCTGCAGTCCTTGGCTGTGACAGCTTCCCCCAGCTGATGTGTGCATCTGGGTGATGGTAAAGTCTGGGGGGAACTGCTGATGGATCTTTCTTAATCACTGCGGGCACTTCTTGGGAGTGATGTCTGGGTGCATTGCTGAGCTTCTCCTGTTGTGATTCTTTGCAGTTTTGCGTTATATAAATTACGCAATTCCTTCAGCTGGTGTCTGTGTCTTTGGTGCTGACCCTGGCCACTGGTGAAACTGAGTCCCATCGTGCCTAGGAGTTACCTGGGAAGACAAACGCCACCACTGCAAATGTCCCCTGGTTTCTGCCTTCTTCCCCCCACTTTATACGCTGAGCATGATGTCCCATGGTCCGGGATCTCCCCCGGGTCAGTTGGGGTCACCTGTCCTGGCTGTGTCCCCTCCCAAGCTCCCCAGCACCCCCAGCCCCTCCCCAGCATGGCTGGACGAGGGGCAGGAAAGGCCTTGGCTCTGTGCAAGCTCAGCAAGAGCAAAACCATCTGTGTGTGATGGAGCCTGTGCTCAGCACCCGACCCCAGCAGCGTCTAGGTGCCAGCATCCGTGGCATCAGGCCCTACAAGGGGTTTCCATGGCAAGTGCCATGCCAGGTGACCCAGGTGTCCTGTCCCAGTGAGGCTTGCCATGGAAACAGTGCCCAGCTGACCTTTCTGTCTGGCTGAGCTGGCCTTTGGCCCTGGCCCTGGGGTTTGCTGCTGGTCCCGCTGCGCCTTCCCAGCCAGCGCGGCACAGTGCAGGTGGCCATGGCACAAGCCCCCAGCGAGGGATCCCCTCTGGCTCTGGGCAGTGACAGCAGCCCTGAGCAAGGGGCCCAGGGCAGGTTTCCATGACAAGCAGCCATCACAATGGCTCCAGGCGTTGGCTGCCGTGGCACCAAACTGAGGAAGGGGTCTCTGTGGCTGTTGCTGTTATAAGTGTTTGTCACACACACTGACTCAGAGCCAATTGAACATCAACAAGTGGAATTTATTAAGCAAGCGGTAACAAGCAAAAGCAGCGCTGGGCGGCCGGGAGTTTGCACTCCACCAACGGCGCGCACTTTCCTCTCTCAGTCCTTTGGGTTTTATACCCCTTGTTTCTGGTGTACGTGTCTCTTTTGCAATCGTGTCTGCGCTGGCACTGCCTGTTGATAGGGGTCGTACTTTGCCCTCCGGTGGTCGTTGGAATGAAGAAGACTCCTCTTCCCGGCAGAACCTCTGCCTTATCAGTAGATCCTTTTTACACGTTGAACAATGGATACTTAAGTATGATTAATTAACTCAGCTCAAACTAATGAAGACATTCTTGTGGACTACGGGTGCATGACTTGTGCTCTCTCAGATCTGGTTCTATTCTTTGTTATTTTATTGAACTCTTGGTAGTCCTTCTATTTTAATGAACAATTTTTATGTTGTTTTTATTACATTGCCATGGCACCTGACTGCATCAATGAGTGTCAGTGCAGCTGAAGCTGGACCAGCGGCACCGCTTTGTCCTCAGGCTTGCCATGGCAGCTGAGGACACAACAGGTCTGCATGCAAGTGCCCATGGAACCTGACTGCACAAATGGCTCCTTGGGGTGGTTTCCAAGGCAACTTGAACTGATGAGGGTTGCCCTGGCACCCAAAGCCACTAGTGGGGGTCAGTGCAGTGTCCCTGGCAACAGTCCCTTGCAATGGCCCAGGGCACCTTGGGATGCTAATCCACCCTCACAGCTGGGCAGGGCAGCTCTGGAATGGTCTTGGTGCTGCCTGGGGCTTGGCACACACTTGAGGAGGGTGTCTGTTTTCAGTGGGGAACTTTTCGTTGTTTGGAGCAATCAAAACTGTTGTAGGTTGGTGTAAAAAAAAAAAAAAAAAATAGGAAAACCCTTCTTAGGGTGTGTGCAGCCAGTTCTCCAAGCAAAGCAGGGATGTCAGCTGAGTCAGGACAGACAGGATGCGGTTGGGGAATGTGCAGCAAGGTTGTCCACACCGGGTCAAACCTCAAGGCACAGCTTCTCTGAGCAGGCCAGACCTCCTTAGGAGAGACCCTGGAGCAATATCCATCACACAATGCTACAATCTCAGGGCCTGAGAGGAGACTGCACAAACGTCTCCAGGAGTCCAAGTCAGAAAAAAGAATGCAAAGGGTCTGGAGGCATTAATATGTCCCACTGAGGTCCAGCTGCAGCACAGGCTGCTCATGGGCTCCTTGCAGGAGGGAATTGGAGGCCAGGATTGCACAAAATCCTCACAGAGACTCAGTGTGGGAAGGAAAATGCAAAGTACCTTAAAATACCTTGGTTATCTCAAAGCATTAATGAGCGCCCCCCCAGTGTCCATACAGAGCAATCAAGGGACTCCTTTAAGTAGATAATTGGAGGTCAAGATTGCACAAACCTCTCCTGGAGTCGGTATCAAAAGGGAAACACCTAGTACTTGAAAAATCTGAAGTACCCTGAAGCATTAATGAGCCCCACTGAGTGTTGGTAATGACTAAGAATCTCAAGGGACTCATTAGAGCAGATAATTGAAGACCAGGATTGTAGGAAGCTCTGAGAGACTCCAAGGCAAGAGCAAAGGCCAAGGTCCTTTGAAAAACCTGCAGTCCCTGGAAGCATTCAGGAGCCCCCCAGGGCCATTCCTGACCAAGGCTCCCCAGGGACTCATGCCAGCAGATCCCTGAGGCCACCGGGGTGTGGGGCAGGGGAGGATGCTGAGGGCAGGACAAGGGGGTGACAGTGCCCAGCCTTGCTGGGGCTGTGCCAGGAGGCCCCAGTGGCTCAGGACAAGGTGTCTCCTCCCAGCCCTTGGTGGCACAGACGCTGCTGTGCCCCAGGGCACCAAGACTTGGCTTCTCCTGGGCACTGCCAGCCCTGCCAGGGCCCTTGGCCATGTCCAGCACAGCTTGTCCTGCACTGTCCCACAGCTGCTGCTGTGCCCCTGCAGGCTGCACACTCCCATCTCGCTGCCCCCCTGGCTCTGCCCTGCCACTGCCCACCCTGCCCTGACTTCTGCCCAGGCTGTCTCTGCAACCCCCAACCAATGGGCTGGGGATGGGCAAGTGTTCCTTAGGGCACAGGGAGGGGACAGCTTGGCTGGGGTGACCCAAGGGCATTCCCATTCCATGCGATGTCAAGGGCAGCAATAAACTGAGGGCAAGGAAGGGCGTCAGATGGTCTCTGAATTTTCTCTATTAATACGTTTGTCTTCCAAAGCAACCACTACATCTACTGAATTCTTGCCTCCCTGTGGTTTTCTTTGCTTCTGCATTTGGCCTTTGCTTTTTATTTCCTTGCCCTGCCCTGCCCATTAATCTCTCTTTCTGTTGACCCACAGGTTTTCAGCTTATTTTCTCCTGTTGTCTGACTGAGGAGGGCCAGTGACAGACACTTGGCTGTCACTTGATGGACAGAGAGGTTTAACCATGGTCACCTTTCCTAAGCCTTCTCTTCTGGGCACAGCCAGCAATGTCAGGGCTCTGTCAGGTGCCCAGCCCTGAGCTGGGCTCATGCCCCGCTCACAGCCACAGGGCCATCCAGGGACACGAGTCCTTCCCTGGCACACACACAGACAGTTCATTGCAGCACGGGCAGCGGCTCCCTGGGCTCTGCTGCCGCTGCCAGAGCCTGGCAGGGAGCTCAGCCCTGCGGGTGTCACCCTGCCCTGCCCCTGCCCCAGGTGCCCCACAGCCGGAGGGATGGACACGGGGAGCTCTGGGCACAGGAGCTCATCCCAGCCCTGCATTCAGGAGTTCCCAGGGGACCTTACTCTCTGGAAACTCCAGGAAGAGCTGAAGGTGTTTGTGCTCCCTGGGTTTATGTCGTCGTCGTTCCCACCCCCACCCCACACAGAGGATGCTCAGGGCTGTGTCTTGTCCTTGCACTGCAAACACAGACTCCTGACCCGGTCACTTGATGTCCCTCCATGGAGGGAAGAGCAACCTCTGTGACCTGGGCTGAGAGGCCACTGCTGGAAGCAGCGCTGCCTTTGCAAGGGCACACCTGGGGGCCACCACCCTGAACACTGCCACATTTTTCTCTTCACTGCTGATTTCCTCTCCAGGGCACTGTGTTGGGCACATCCTTGAGAACAAATTGGGAAGAAGATTGAAGCTTTCGGGCCCTGCTCCGGGGACATGCCCTTGCACCATGGAAATGCTGTTGTAGAGCCCAGCTCTGTCCCAGCAGTGCCCACAACCTGTCCTTGCCTGCAGTCTCTGGACAGTCACCCAGCAGGGCAGGGACCAAGCTGAGAGAGCCCTGAGGCCTTAAACCAGCACAGGGGCTCTGAAGGGGAGTGTGGAAGTGAAGGAAGAGGAGGTTACACAGGAGAAGCCCTGGGGCTCCCTGGCAATGCTGTTCTGCTGGGACTCTTCTCCCCCTGCTCTGCCCACAGGCACCGACCCTGCAGCTCCAGAGATGTCAGGGAGGAAAGATGTCAGGCAAACAAGACAACACAGAGTTCTTTCTGTTGTTTCAGCACACACTTACTGTACTAGAGCTCCCCATTTCTACAGTCTCTGGGTCACACTAGAAAGGCAAATACTGAAATATTTGCCTGAACAGTCCAAGGTTTTGGTGCGAGCAAGTTCTCAGAAGTGTAACACCTGTGTCAGCAGCAAAAATACGGGACACAAAGTGGGCATTAATGAGTAACTTAGTAACAGCTATGCAGAAGAATGACAGTTCATTGCTTCTGAAAACCACTCAGTGATCATTGTCCTCAGGGTGTCCTTCAGGTCCTGGTTCCTCAGGCTGTAGCTGAGGGCGTTCAGGGCTGGAGGCAGCACTGAGTACAGAAGTGACAGTGCCAGATGCAAGGATGGGCAGGAGATGGAGGGGGGCTTCAGGTAGGCAAACATGACAGTGCTGAGGAACAGGGAGAGCACGGCCAGGTGAGGGAGGCAGGTGGAAAAGGCTTTATCCCATCCCTGCTCAGAGGGGATCCTCAGCACGGCCCTGAAGATCTGCACATAGGAGAAAACAATGAATACAGAAGAAGCAAATGCTAAACAGGTACCACCCATGAGTAGGCCAAGTTCCCTGGGGTAGAATTTGGAGCAGGAGAGCTTGAGGATCTGGGGCATTTCACAGAAGAATTGGCCCAGGGAATTGCCCCGGCACAGGGGCAGTGAAAATGGACTGGGAGTGTGCATGAGAGCATGGAGAAAGCCACTGGCCCAGGCAGCTGCTGCCATGTGGGCACAAGCTCTGCTGCCCTGGGGGATCCCCTAGTGCAGGGGTGTGCAGATGGACACGTAGTGCTTGTAGCACACGAGGGTCAGGAGATACTACTCTGCTGTGGTAAAGAACAGCAAGCAAAAGAGCTGTACAGCACATCCTGCACAGGAGATGGGCCTGGTGCCCCAGAGGGAATTGTGCATGGCTTTGGGGACAGTGGTGCAGGTGGAGCCCAGGTCGCTGAGGGCCAGGTTGAGCAGGAAGAAGAACATGGGGGTGTGCAGGTGGTGGCCGCAGGCTACGGCGCTGATGATGAGGCCGTTGGCCAGGAGGGCAGCCAGGGAGATGCCCAGGAAGAGGCAGAAGTGCAGGAGCTGCAGCTGCCACGTGTCTGCCAATGCCAGCAGGAGGAAGTGGCTGCGGGAGCTGCTGTTGGACATTTCTTCACTCCGGGCATTGGAGACTGTAGAAAGAAGGCAATGACAAGCTGGGACAGATTTCCCTTGGTCATTTCTGGTCTAATTTCTTGGGAATCTCACCAATATGACTTCTCTTCCTAGGGGGGATCTTGGCGCAGCTTCTTTATTTTTGAGCTCTGGTTTGTCTTGCTGCCTCATCTTCAGCATTGCTCTCAGCCTGCACACTGGGGAGCTCAGAGGGAAAACTGGGCTCCCTGTGCCCAGGGCAGTCAGACCTGCTGGTCCCCACACAAGTGCACTTTGCTCATGGCAACTCCATTTTAGACAAATGAAATTGAAAATGTTCTTAAACAATAAAGTGGACTTTTTAAAGTCTCCAATTTCAAAATCATTGAACCCTGGAGGCACTGATGGCAGGTGGGGACAAGAAATAGAAAGGTGTCCCTGGTGCTGAGCTCACCTGGATGTGTTTCAGGAATGCAAAGGCCAAAGCCTGAGCCCCAGTCCCTGGCAAGGCAGATCCTGTCCCTCCCTCATTGCTCAGGGCTCTTCCCGGGGCCAGCAGCCATGGCCAAAGTGCTGCAGGAGTTGGCTCTGGCAGGGCCTTTCAGCTGCTGCCCATCCCTGTGCCCTCTGCAGCCCAGGCTGTCCTACGGTGCCCATGCCCTGCCGCTCTGTCCCTGCAGGCTGTCCTCAGCCCCCGGCTGCCCCACCTCGCTGGCCCCTTCCTTTGCTGCCAGCTCTGCCTCCTGCCTGCCTCTGCCTGGCCACACAAAGCCTTGGGCTGCTCCACACTCTTTCTGGGGGATTTCTTGCACCACAGCCCTGCCCTGGCAGAGAAATTCCTTTCTCCTTGGGTCCAGTCTGGCCCTCCCCAGCGGCCCTTGGCATTAATCTTTTCTATCTCTGGCTGTTTTCTGCCATGTCAAAAGGATCCACCATCTCTGAAACCACCCTTCAGGCACTCCCAGGGCTCTCCTCCACCATCCTCAGCCTCCACTCCACTGAGCACAGAGCTCCTTTGTCCCTGTATCGTGGTCATGTGCTTGAGGCCTCCAAACCCCATCCCAGGAGATCTCTGGACTTTCTCCAAGATGTTGGCAAATAAACCAATTCTGCTCATAGTCTGAGAAATTCACCGCAGGACCAGGCCAGCCTGACCTGTCTATCCTGGCTACTTTTGTCTGGGAGCAATCCTTGGATATATGGAATTTGGGAGGCCAAATTCCAATTTAGGTCATGGTCAGGAAGGACAAGAAGGCCGGTTCTTTTCCCTAGGAAGGAAGGCACAGAGCCCCAGTGCTCCAGAGACTGATGAGAGGCAGCCCTGGACATTCCATGGGCAGCCAGACCTGTCAGGTAGCCCCTGGGAGGCCAAGCCAGCCAGACCTGTTCCATGTGTGATAATTGATAAAAGATTCGCGTCAATCATAAAAGTAGCTGGGTTTGTATAAACCAGAATACTCAGGTCTGAAATGAAGCATGGACATTAGACAGAGAAAATACATATGATTAAATAATTTTGTTTAAATCCCCCTATTATGAATATTATGATTTTTTATTAAATTGTATCTGATACCAGTTTGTAAAACGGGGGTTTCCCACGGCCTGAAAGATATTGCAAAATCAGATTTCCTGCATTTGTATAATCAATTGCAGCCTAAAAGATTTTGCACTACCAGATTTCCTGCCTTGGTGTAATCAATTGCAACTCAGCTGTTAAGACAAGACCCCCATGTCTACTGTTCCTTATCTACCAAGACCACATGGCTGCTTGGCAAACTGTCCCGAGACTACAAGGAAAACCATCCTATAAAAAGGAGCTGCCAACCAACGTTCGACGGAGCGTGGAGTGGGCGCTGACCCCTCACGTTCCCCAGCGCTGCTTGCTCCATCTATACCAAATAAAGCAATCTAAATTTTGCTAAATATCGAGACTTTGTTTCTCATTTATAATAATTTGGTGCTGAAACCTGGGACATCCTTGGAGCCTTGAGAGGCACTGCAATTTCAGGGAGGCGCCCCGCTCCCACGGCCCCGGTTCCTCAGTGGTTCTCAGGACCCATGGACGTACCTCACGATATAGACTGAGCAAGGAAAAAAACTCCCCGGAAGACCACGGCAAAATCACCTGTCATTCTTGTGCACGCAGACCCAGACAGGAGCGTCGAAGCCGTAAGTGACTGTCTGGTTTGGTGGAGGTGACTGTGTGCTTGCTGAACGAGACGTGGATTTTTCCACGAACCGAGTGTGGAGTCCTTCTGCCCGCGGTTCTGGTTTCCCGCCAGGGGCCCGGCCGGTGAAGGGACGAAGCGAGTGCTGCTTTTTCCCATCCTAACCCAGGTAGAGGCCAGGTTCTTTTCCCATCCCAACCCAGGCAGAGGTGGGACTTGGGGGGAGGGACTTGGGGGGGGGGAAAGATTGGAGAGCAACACAGGAGTCACGGGGGAAGAGGGAAAAAGCTGCTTTTTCCCATCCCAAGCCCAGGTAGAGGCAGAATTCCTTCCCATCCTGACCCAAGGAGAGGCAGGATCCGGGTGGAATACAAGAGGAAGCACAAATACCTCAAGATAGTCCTTTGAGGTAAAAATAGGACAAAGAAAGAGGAAGGTTTTAAGTCCAAACAACCCACGAAGGGTTCAAAGTTCTTAAAATCAAAATAAAAAAAATAAAAAAAAAAAGAAAAAAGAAGGCCAGTAGGTTGCCAGAAATACCACCGGGCAGCACTTTGGGAATGACGTTGGGACACAAGGGAATTATACAAAAGAAAAAGTAAAGAAAAAAATGGAGTTGTGGGGCATTAAACACTTAGGATGCTTGTAAAGAACCATTTAACAGAGAGGAATGTGACTGTGCTGCTCTGTGGACAGAACAGCATAAACCATTCTCGGGATGTACGGTCAAGGAAAAAGAGGATGAGGATAACAAAAAAGGTTACCTGGGAATCCCTTGATAATCTCCCACCTCCATATAATACAAAAAAATACAGGCGATCCCCCCCCTCCCCCCCCCAATGTCTCTGCTCCCTCCCCTTCTGGTACTCCAATAGCTCAAAGGACTCCCTGGAGTCAAAGAAATACCAGGAGCGATAGGATCAGCAGAGAGGAGGGAGATAATGACACAAAGGCTCCCCTTTACCCCCTGAGGGAAGTCCCATTAGCGGGACAACAGACTGAATTAACTGGATTTGTAAATGTTCCCTTTAACACAGGGGAGGTAAGAAACTTAGAAAAAGAGATGGGAAAACTATTGGAAGATCCTATAGGGGTATCTGAGACACTAAATCAATTCCCCGGACCAAGTATGTGTACTTGGATGGAATTACAATCTACATTAAGTATCCTACTCACCAGGGAAGAAAGGGGGAGGGAAAACACGAAAACCCCCACGGAAACAAGGAAATGAGGCAGGAAATAATTCACTAAGTCGAACCTGCTTTTACTGTAACATGAAAGGTCATAGTAAAAAAAAAAAAAATTGTAAAGAGAGGATACGGGATGAAAAAATGTTCCAAAAGAACGAATAAGGGTGTCAAGGGCTGTATGTATTGGGGACTATACCATCGAAAGAGCCCTTGAAAAAATAATTTTTAAAAAATCGGTCCCCATGGAGAGGAGGTGGAACTTTTAGTAGATACAAGAGCCAAAAAAAAATATCCACAATTAAACACCTACCAAAAACGTGCAAACCTAGTAGAGAAACAGCACTTGTGATGGGAGCAAAAAGTGAACCATTTTGAGTCCTTATTATTAAATATATGCAAATTGAGACCCAGAGCAGAATTGAATTACAAATCTACTGTTACTGCCAGAGGCAGAAAATAATTTATTAAGAAAATGGACAAAGGTGAATGACAAAAGTTTTTAAAAAGTCAAACATGATTCAATTCAAGCCCCTGTACTAAGTCTCCCGGATTTGGAGAGACCATTTCAGTTATTTGTAAACACCTCTGATCAAACAGCATATGGGGTACTCACTCAGGAATGGGCAAGCAGTCAAAGGCCAGTGGGATATTATTCTAAACTGCTAGACCCTGTCAGTTGGGGCTGGCCCTCATGTCTACAAGCCCTAGTGGCCACAGCACTTTTAACTGAGGAAGCCCAAAAAGTCACCTCTGGGGCACCCCTAACGGTACACTCCCCTCATCATGTCAGGGGAATTCTGAATCAAAAAGCTGAGAAATGGCTAACCGATGCCTAAATATTAAAATATGAAGCTATTCTAATTACTTCCCCAAATTTAGAGCTAAAAGCAACAACTGCTCAAAGTCCTGCACAATTCCTATATGGGGAACCAGGAGAAAACTTAAAATATAATTGTGTGGACATTATAGAATTACAAAGAAAAACTAGACCTGACTTGGAAGACGTTAAACTTAAGGATGGAGAAAAATTGTTTATAGACAGATCTTCGAGAGTAGTGCAAGGACAAGGTTGTTTAACTTGTCAGAAAATTCATAAAAAAAGGTATGCAACAAGGTCCGTCAGGAGGATGGAAAACTGCTTACAGACCCTTTGAAAGAATACAAATAGATTTTACAGAATCACCAAAAATAGGAAGATAGACATATTTACTAGTAATAGTAAACCAATTAAGCCACTGGGTAGAGGCATACCCTGCAGCTGGAGACACATCACAAGTGGTAGCCAGAATATTGACAGAACACATAATACCAAGGTATGGGCTGGTCCAAGCAATAGACTCAGACCAGGGACACACTTTACATCGGAAGTGCTGAAGTTACTGACCTCGGCACTAGGCATCAGCTGGGAGTATCATACACCCTGGCACCCTCAGAGTTCTGGGAGAGTTGAAATGATGAATCAACCTTTAGAACAGCAGCTGTCAAAATTAATGATTGAGACTAAAATGCCATGGACAAAGTGCCTCCCACTGGCCCTGTCTAATACACGGCAACGCCAAATTCGAAAACAGGGATTTCACCATATGAAATGCTGGATGGTATGCCTTACCCTAAAGGAGTACGCCTTGATCCGGCTTAGTTCAGGACCCTTCTCTTCAAAACTACATAATAACAATCAACAAAGACTTGCGAGAATTAAGGAAGAAGAGAATTTTAGCTCAAACCATACCTCTAGGATTTGCCATACATACGATTAAGCCAAGACAGGTTGGACCGTGACATCCGAGCCCAGAGACCTCAAAGTGCGAATTCGGAGGACTTGCTGTGGATACCAGATCAATTCTTCTCAAAGGCCTCCCAGTCAGGACTGAAAGTCACCTGTCCTGAACCTGGGTGTGATTGTAGCCCGTTCATCAAGAAAAGGTGTCCATATTGTACCGAGTTGTGGTGGAGTCATTCCTATGGTGGGTACCTCCCATTCGCATCACGTATCCAATGTAGAAGAAATGAATAGAAGGAAACTATTAAGGTACTTAATACCCTATCAGCACAAGGAGAAATCGAAATTAATGATCACAATTGGTGGGCGTTATTTGAGAATGGGACAAAGCAAACAAAAAAAAAAAAAAACAAAACAAAAAACAATAGCCAAAGCAAAGGTTTTGGCAAAAGAGTGCCAGAAAGGGTTGTGTATACCGTGCTCTTACTGCTGTACCTGGTCCTGGGGATAAAGCTAAAAGCTGGAACAAAAGTAAGAAACAACACCAGAAGAAAAGGACAAAGTGGGACACCCCAGGACATAGTCCCTGCTGCCGAGAAGGAGAAGATGAAACAAACCTCGGCTACTGGCAGCAACCCCGTAGGCCTTGAGGGAGGCAGAGGGATGAACATAGTCCTGAGAGCCATCCTATTGCTCATCATGATAAAAGGAAACAGAGCTGATGCTTGTTCCAAGCCTTACCAGACAATCCGGTACAGTGGACACACGGTATCCACCCTTGCCTTCCACACACATATCTATTCGGCCTGCTATAATAAGCACAACTTAGAAACTTGCACTACTATGGGAAAAGTTACTGGGTAGCCACCAATTTAGAAAAAAGGGTGGGCTCCACCAGCATACCAAAGTTTCCCAGTAGGAGAAGCGCACCTCTGCTTCACAAAAGAAGCAATGTGGGATGTCCAGATCAGGGAGGAGTGTAAGATCACTACAAATTCAGAGACCATCTCACGCCCTTCCTTGCCCTCAGTTTATTGCTGCCCTTGACATCGCATGGAATGGGAAAGCCCTTGGGTCACCCCAGCCAAGCTGTCCCCTCCCTGTGCCCTAAGGAACACTTGCCCATCCCCAGCCCATTGGTTGGGGGTTGCAGAGACAGCCTGGGCAGAAGTCAGGGCAGGGTGGGCAGTGGCAGGGCAGAGCCAGGGGGGCAGCGAGATGGGAGTGTGCAGCCTGCAGGGGCACAGCAGCAGCTGTGGGACAGTGCAGGACAAGCTGTGCTGGACATGGCCAAGGGCCCTGGCAGGGCTGGCAGTGCCCAGGAGAAGCCAAGTCTTGGTGCCCTGGGGCACAGCAGCGTCTGTGCCACCAAGGGCTGGGAGGAGACACCTTGTCCTGAGCCACTGGGGCCTCCTGGCACAGCCCCAGCAAGGCTGGGCACTGTCACCCCCTTGTCCTGCCCTCAGCATCCTCCCCTGCCCCACACCCCGGTGGCCTCAGGGATCTGCTGGCATGAGTCCCTGGGGAGCCTTGGTCAGGAATGGCCCTGGGGGGCTCCTGAATGCTTCCAGGGACTGCAGGTTTTCCAAAGGACCTTGGCCTTTGCTCTTGCCTTGGAGTCTCTCAGAGCTTCCTACAATCCTGGTCTTCAATTATCTGCTCTAATGAGTCCCTTGAGATTCTTAGTCATTACCAACACTCAGTGGGGCTCATTAATGCTTCAGGATACCTCAGATTTTTCAAGTACTAGGTGTTTCCCTTTTGATACCGACTCCAGGAGAGGTTTGTGCAATCTTGACCTCCAATTATCTACTTTAAGGAGTCCCTTGATTGCTCTGTATTGACACTGGGGGGGCGCTCATTAATGCTTTGAGATAACCAAGGTATTTTAGGGTACTTTGCATTTTCCTTCCCACACTGAGTCTCTGTGAGGATTTTGTGCAATCCTGGCCTCCAATTCCCTCCTGCAAGGAGCCCATGAGCAGCCTGTGCTGCAGCTGGACCTCAGTGGGACCCATTAATGCCTCCAGACCCTTTGCATTCTTTTTTCTGACTTGGACTCCTGGAGAGGTTTCTGCAGTCTCCTCTCAGGCCCTGAGATTGTAGCATTGTGTGATGGATATTGCTCCAGGGTGTCTCCTAAGGAGGTCTGGCCTGCTCAGAGAAGCTGTGCCTTGAGGTTTGACCCGGTGGGTGTGGACAACTTTGCTGCACATTCCCCAACCGCATCCTGTCTGTCCTGACTCAGCTGACACCCCTGCTTTGCTTGGAGAACTGGCTGCACACACCCTAAGAAGGGTTTTCCTATTTTTTTTTTTTCTACACCAACCTACAACAGTTTTGATTGCTCCAAACAACGAAAAGTTCCCCACTGAAAACAGACACCCTCCTCAAGTGTGTGCCAAGCCCCAGGCAGCACCAAGACCATTCCAAGCTGCCCTGCCCAGCTGTGAGGGTGGATTAGCATCCCAAGGTGCCCTGGGCCATTGCAAGGGACTGTTGCCATGGACACTGCACTGACCCCCACTAGTGGGTTTGGGTGCCAGGGCAACCCTCATCAGTTCAAGTTGCCTTGGAAACCACCCCAAGGAGCCATTTGTGCAGTCAGGTTCCATGGGCACTTGCATGCAGACCTGTTGTGTCCTCAGCTGCCATGGCAAGCCTGAGGACAAAGCGGTGCCGCTGGTCCAGCTTCAGCTGCACTGACACTCATTGATGCAGTCAGGTGCCATGGCAACAGCCACAGAGACCCCTTCCTCAGTTTGGTGCCACGGCAGCCAACGCCTGGAGCCATTGTGATGGCTGCTTGTCATGGAAACCTGCCCTGGGCCCCTTGCTCAGGGCTGCTGTCACTGCCCAGAGCCAGAGGGGATCCCTCGCTGGGGGCTTGTGCCATGGCCACCTGCCCTGTGCCGCGCTGGCTGGGCAGGCGCAGCGGGACCAGCAGCAAACCCCAGGGCCAGGGCCAAAGGCCAGCTCAGCCAGACAGAAAGGTCAGCTGGGCACTGTTTCCATGGCAAGCCTCACTGGGACAGGACACCTGGGTCACCTGGCATGGCACTTGCCATGGAAACCCCTTGTAGGGCCTGATGCCACGGACGCTGGCACCGAGACGCTGCTGGGGTCGGGTGCTGAGCACAGGCTCCATCACACACAGATGGTTTTGCTCTTGCTGAGCTTGCACAGAGCCAAGGCCTTTCCTGCCCCTCGTCCAGCCACGCTGGGGAGGGGCTGGGGGTGCAGGGGAGCCTGGGAGGGGACACAGCCAGGACAGGTGACCCCAACTGACCCGGGGGAGATCCCGGACCATGGGACATCATGCTCAGCGTATAAAGTGGGGGGAAGAAGGCAGAAACCAGGGGACATTTGCAGTGGTGGCGTTTGTCTTCCCAGGTAACTCCTAGGCACGATGGGACTCAGTTTCACCAGTGGCCAGGGTCAGCACCAAAGACACAGACACCAGCTGAAGGAATTGCGTAATTTATATAACGCAAAACTGCAAAGAATCACAACAGGAGAAGCTCAGCAATGCACCCAGTCCTCACTCCCAAGAAGTGCCCGCAGTGATTAAGAAAGATCCATCAGCAGTTCCCCCCAGACTTTACCATCACCCAGATGCACACATCAGCTGGGGGAAGCTGTCACAGCCAAGGACTGCAGAGCCACTCCCGGACACTGGGAATTCCTGCAGGTGCCTCCAGCCACAGCTGAGGCTTCCAGCCCTGCTGAGAGAGGGCCCAGCTCTGATGGTGTTGAACAGAGAATCTGACAGCACTCCTAGTGCAGGAACATGGGTTTAAGTCTCCTGTTTGGTTCCTCCCAATGCCTGGCCAGGGCTCAAGGAGGAACCAAGGGAGTTCACTTGGACCAAACACCCCCAAACAAGGCCAGATGGGACCTTGTTGGATTTCTAAACGCTGAAAGGTAAATCCTTGTATCACCAATGCACAGATACAGAGATCGTATTGCTAAAAAAGCCTCAATGATGAGCAGATAAAAATATAACATTTGCTTGGAAGGTGCATCTAGAGTTCAGCTTTGGCTCAGGGCCTGATGTTCGGGCCTTGGTACTTCAACCAGTGCTTTGACCAAGGCATGAACTACAACCTCCATAACAATTCCTTCAATAATGGATTCTTGGATTTAGGCATGAGGCACAAAGGCATCACCTCTTGTTCTTCAATTAAGCATTAATTGAAGAACAGTTCATTACTCAGAGCTGTAATTTGCAACTCTTTTAAAACATGCCTAATTAGTTGCTCTTCTCTGTTGTTTCTCAAATCCCCACTTTCTCTTGAGACTGTGTCTCTCTTGAGACAAGTCTCAGTGCTCCATTTCCCAGCACAAAGTGTCACAACAACTCTAACATGGAATCATTACACACCAAGGGCTCACACTGCAATGTTTGCAGTGACTGCCACAAATGCATTTCACAGCAGCCTCCAATTTGGCAGGCATGAAGGCAATCTCAGCAAGAAGAATTTTCTTCTTTCTGCCACTCTTCTACTGCTCTTCCTATTGAGGTGATTCCTGATGGCTGCACTTCAGACTCATCACTGATAGAAGTGCAACATTCCTGTCCCGTCATAGCCCAGGCTCCTCCTTGCCCAGCAAGCAGATGATCCAAGGCCATGAGGTTCTGTAGAGCCCCATTTGTGTTTGTTGGAGCTCACAGGATGTGCTACTGGATATTTGCACAGTATCCTTTTCTACTTCTTCAAATAATCCATGTAGCTCATTAATGTGAACTCCATAGGACGAGGCAGTGCTCATGGGGCACAGGGTGAACCAGAGTCTTTGGCTTTCTGAGACCAAAGGCACTCTGTGGGGGGAAATGTTCTCTCGGCCCAAACTCTTCCTTCTGCTTGTTGCTGAAGTACCCCCAAGGAGGGATCAACACTGCCTGAAAAACAGGACCCAAACACATTGAGGGAAGCCTTTACAGGCATTGTCTCTGCACATCCAGCAGGTCCCATTCCCAGTACCAAAGGTCTGATTTCCCATTTCCCACTGTGGGCTGCTGATGCATCCAGGGCTCCTCCCTGTGCTCCTCTTGTGTCCCCCGTGCCTTTGGGCCACAGCAGTTTCACAGTGGCCCTGCAGCTGGCAGTGCTCTAACACTGACCCTGACCAGCTCCAGCACCCCAAGTTCTATGGACATTGGGAGTGATGGCAAAGCACAGAAATCCTTTCACACTGGGGCCTCTAACTCCAACAGGGTTCAGTTTCTACTGAAGGGAAATCTTAGTGAACCCTGTGAAGCTGATCATTGTATTCCTTTTTTGCACAGCACAGTTTTCTTTAACTGTCCCTGCACTGACTCTGTTAGGAGTCAGAGCCCATGGACAGAGCTCTGGCCACCCCACAGGGTGGGCCCTCCAAGGGACCCCCATTCCTCCCAACATTAGTTGAGGACATACCCAGCAATTACTTACATGGAGTATTTTGGCTACTAAGATCTTTACATTTTCAGAACAATTTCAGGACTAATCCCTGATGAAACTCTACAGGTGTTTCTGGCAAACAAAGATTCTGGCTGACTCTCAAGACACAACTTACAGACATAAGCACTACTTTAGTGACAAGGTGACTCATTCTTTTTCCTCAGTCTCATCCAGGTTAGGAACAGTAATTCCACTGTCCATGCAGCTGGTGCCCATTTAATTCCAGAATAATGTCCCGAGGGACCTTTGCTGTTCAGCTTTCCCGCGCTGTCTGTGGGTAACAAGGCTTGCTGGGGTCCTTTCCCCTTTGGCTGGAGAGGTGCCGGGTCCCAGGCCCTGAGGGACCCCCAGGCTCCTGGCTGGAATTCGTCTGGAAGTGCCTCAGTGTCACATCAGCCTTCACATGGAGTCCCGTGGATCAGAGCATTTCCCAAACGGGACCCTTGGGGCAAACACGCAGATGTGGTCTGGCACGATCTCTAAAACAATATCCCAAAACATCCACTTGTTCTCACATAGAGCACTTGGCTGCAGGGACATATTGCCAGGTTCCAGCATTCCAACAGTCTTGTCTTTCCCCAGAGCTGTTCCTGCAGCTGGCTCAGGAGGGCCACTTGGCCTCTCCACCCACACTTTGGTTCCATTATTAGGACTGCTGCATCCAAAGCCTTGATCTCCACAAACAGTGCTGATTTGAGCTGGATCTCCTTCCTTCACTGATGTTTCGAAAGCTGGAAGATCAATAATGGTGCTACTGTGCCACAGGGCTAAATCATCCAATCGTGTTCACTATTGCTGAAAAGGATTACTTTGATTTCTCCTTGACAATCTGCATCAATTCCTCTTCCCGTGACGTGAACCCTTTGCAAGGCCAAGCTCCAGTGAGCAGTTCCCCAAACAAAGTATCCTGGAGGAATCTGAACTCCTCTTTCCGTATTGATAACTCTCATTTGCTTCTGATTTATCCTAATTAATTCCAGTGCATCACAGTCCAGCCCTGCAGCCTCTGGGGGGCCCTGTCAGGGACCATGGCACCCAGAACAATTTCCCAGGAAGTCCAAGTCTCACTGGCCATGGTTGTATTTGCAAACCGGGAGCAGCCATGCACATCCAGGGCCTTTCCATTTCCCAGTGGGCCCATTGCTAAGGGTAGGGAGCACATCTGGGAGTTGGCTTCTCCATCGGGACAGCTTCTCAGCTCCTCATTTTTTCAACTGCTCTTTTAACAAACATTCATCTGTCCAACCAATGCCGCAGCTTGTGGATAGCCTGCTGTATGAAAAACCCAGCAGTCTTAATCACTGTGTTTTCCACACTAACAAAAAACACATTCCACATCACAGGGTCAGCAAACCCCATGAAAGCAGCCAATTTCATCCCTTCCTCCTGTATTCATTATAAACAGTCTCACAAAGTTTGCCGTGACGTTGATGTCCTTGTTAAAGCTTTTCTGTAGGGTATTCAGTGTTACATCCCTGAGCAACCAAAGCTAACACACGAGTACTGTCAGCATTATTTCACATTATTATTATTATTATTATTTATATAAAAATAAAAATATTATTTCATGACATGTAAGATATGCGTACACATATGTAGATATAACACAGTAACATTATTATATCACAAGCACAATGAAATTCAAGCTCAAGAGTAAAACTTTTTCTGTGTCTCCATGTGGGAGTGTTCCAACACAAATTCTTCCTTCTGTTGCTGCTGTTTCCAATATGCTCTTAACAAAATCCATCCTCATCCTCCCAAAACACACAAGTTCTTTTCCTTTTTCCATATGCAATTTTGGGATGCATTTGAAGACACCCACTGGTTCAGCCTCTTTTAACTCACGGCTCCACTGCTCCCACGGTGCTCTGACCTCAGCCCACTCCTGAGACACACAACTCTAGGGAAGGGCTTCGCATCCAGCAATTTCCAACGGGACGGACTCCTTATATTTACATTTTAAAAGTGACATTTTGTTGTGATCCAGCCAGACTACGCCACTTTGCTTTTACCAGTGGGCAAGGTCAGCACCAAAGACACAGACACCAGCTGAAGGAATTGCCTAATTTTCTAAAGTTCAAAGCAGCAAAGAATCACAGAAGGAGAAGCTCAGCAATGCACCCAGACATCACTCCCAAGAAGTGCCCGCAGTGATTAAGAAAGATCCCTCAGCAGTTCCCCCCAGACTTTACCATCACCCAGATGCACACATAAGCTGGGGGTAGCTGTCACAGCCAAGGACTGCAGAGCCACTCCCGGACACTGGGAATTCCTGCAGGTGCCTCCACTCCCGGACACTGGGAATTCCTGCAGGTGCCTCCAGCCACAGCTGAGGCTTCCAGCCCCGCTGAGAGAGGGCCCAGCTCTGACAGTGCTGAAGAAACAAACTGACAGCACTTCTAGTGCAGCAACATCTGGTTTCATTCTCCTCTTGGCTCACACCCAGAGCCTGGCCAGGGCTCAAGGAGGAACCCAAGGAGTTGGCTTTGACCAAACACACCCCAAACAAGGCCAGATGTTGGATTTCACGGCCTTGTTCGGCTTCTAAATACACAAAGGTCAATCCACCTTTCACTCATGAGTGCATACATCTATCACAGCGCTCATGTCCGTGCATAGTTTGGTCATGTGTGGATACAAAGATAACATTTGGTTGGAAGGTTCATCCAGAGATCCCCTTTGGCTCAGGGCCTGGTGTTCAGCCCTCAGTCAGGGCCTCTTGTCCAGCCTTTGGTACTTCAGGCATGTGATTTACTGCTGGGCTTGACAGTGCTGGGTGAACAGCAGGACTGCATGAGCTCTGAGGTCTTTCCCAACTGGAAGGATTCTGTAATTCCAGGATTCCATCTGCTGCATTCAGCTAGGTCCATGTTAGCAGCATTCCTTGAGTCCAAAAGGCCCCTCTTGGTCAGCCCTTGTGGCCTAAGGCTCCAGCTCCTTTAGCTCCTGCTGCTAAGCTGCTCAGGCTGAACGAGAGGGCTCAGGGAGAAGAAGAATACAGCTCATGCAATTCCTTCTGGGACGCTGAGAGGGGAGGGTGGGGCACCAGGAGCATTGTTTGCTGTGGCCTCCTCTCTACCCTTCAGGCCCTTCAGTGCTTTGAAGCAGCCAAGAGCTTTCTTCAAGGCTGCAAGGAAGCAGCTGTTCCTGCTCCCAGCTCTGGCTCTTCCCACTCTCTGACCTTGACTGGTTTTGTCCCTCTGGCTGTGCCCTCTGCTCCCCCTGTGCTTGGTGGCTGCTGCCCAGGACTGTGGCACTGGCACACATCAAGGGCTCCAGCCCCTCCTTTCTCTGCCCTTGCAGCTGCCTGCTCACAGCAGCCTTTTCCACCTGGAAGCTCCCCATGGAGAGGGAGTCCCCACCTCTGTTCCCTGCACAACCTCCAGGATGCCAGCGCTGCCATCTCCAGTCCCTGCTGGCACTGAGGGCTCCCAGGTGCCCCAGGCTGCTGTGACACCACTGCACACCGCAGGGAACAGTGCCAGGG
This sequence comes from Cinclus cinclus, assembly GCF_963662255.1. Taxonomy (NCBI): domain Eukaryota; kingdom Metazoa; phylum Chordata; class Aves; order Passeriformes; family Cinclidae; genus Cinclus; species Cinclus cinclus. The sequence goes on from NW_026912217.1 coordinate 40,540, forward strand.
GCTGTGCTCAAAGTCAGGTCCATGTGCTGCTGCTGCTGCTGCTGCTGCTGCTGCTGTGGGTGTCGTTTTTTTCCAGCCCTGCCCAGAGTCAGGGATCAGATCCAGGCACTGCTGCTGCTCCCTCGGGATCAGCCACAATTTGGCTGTTGCTGTCAGTGCCAGCAGAAGCGGTGGCTGGAGCAGCGGGTGCTGACAGTGCCCCAAGCACACACAGGGGTCCCTGGGCTGGGGGTTGGGAGCTGGGAGGCAGCTGCCCCTTCTTCTCCCTCTGCCCCTTCTTCTCCCTCTGCCCCCACAGAGCTGGGCCAGGCACAAGGGGGGGCAGCACAGCAAACAGGGAGCCTGCTAGTCTCTTCCAGCCCTGTCTGCTGAGAGTTTGGCCCTTGGAGCTCCAGGTGGACAAAGGCAGCTGCTCCTGGTCCCTCTGTGTGTCCCTGTGTTCAGCTGTGCTGCTCCATCAGTCCGTGCCCAGCAATGGGAAAAGCCTCAGGCCTGCAGGGCCAGGAGCTGCTGGGCTCTGCCTGGGCAGCTCAGCCAGCGGGAAGGAGCTGCTCCACACGGGAACCAGGAGCGAAGGACACTCCTGTTTTAGGAGAGGATTTCTGTTCTAGGAAAAACAAAAAACATAGAAAAGGAAAAAAAAACCACAGAAAACATGTGAAAGATACAAACAAAACAACGTGTTAGTGAAAAGTAGTCCAGACCTTTGGATAAAGGGGCAACCGATCTTTTTAAAACAAGGACTAAGTTATTTACTTTAGAAACGTGCTGATGGTATGGATCCATCTTACTGACCTCAGCAGCCTATTTAAAACGATGTTGGGGTTTATTTCCAATATTGTTATTTTCAATTGTGGTTGAAGCAAGAGGAAATTGCTTTGTGCCCTGCCAGCTCCAAGCAGGACTGGGAAACTAAACTCTGTCAAACCCCAAATCCTTTTTGAAGATGCCCTTCCTTCTCACCCTTCAAATGAGGTGCGCTGTTCCCTTTGAAATTGTCAGTGATTTCTTCAAGATGGAAAGACCCACTTACAGCTTTTTGCTCTGGTTTGGAAGTGCAGAAGGGCAACTCTCCATCCATCAGCTCCAGACTGCACTGCCTTAGGAACACGGCCCACTCGCCAGGTTTTGCCCACTCGTGGCACTTCTAGAGGAGGAAGAAATTGCACAATTGCTACGGCACAATTCCAGACAAAAAGGAATGGAGACAGACAAAACATCCTGTGGAGATCCAGGCATTCAGCTGGGACCGTGGAGAGTTTGGGTTCTTGCCAATTGGGTGTGTGTCCCTAACTGCAATCTCTTGGCCTGCAGGAGAGTCTCCCTCACCTGCAAAAGCAGAAAGCTCAGGCGGTGTGCTGGGAACGGGCTCGTGTGATGCAAAGCTCTCAGAGCCCTGTGAGGGCAGAGCGGGCCCAGCCATGCCCAGGGCTGAGCCCAGCAGAGCCCTGGCATGGCCCAGAGCTGCCTCAGCATCCGCAGAGCCCGGCTGCAAGGAGAGAACCCAGAAACCACCCCTCAGCTGAAGGCTCCTGTCCCCCTTGTCCCAACCACGAGCAGTGCCCAGGCCATGCTGCCTGTGCCCAGAGCTGGGCACAAACCTCCCAGTCACTGCTGCCTCTGGGAGCAGAGCACGAGCGCAGGACACGTGCCCAGCCTGCAGCCAGCCATGGCACATCCAGCCCCTCAGCAGCTGCCCAGAGCCAAAAAGCACCTTGGCAGCCCACTGAAGAACTCCTTGCATCTACTCCAGCAAAGGGGAACCTTTGGTTGCCAGCCAGGGGCCAGGCCATGCCCAGATCTGGGAGCATCCCCCTGGCTGTGGACTCACCTGCACACTGGGCGTGGAGCATGTCTTTGAAGAAGGTGCCAGAATCAAAGTCCATCATCTCCTGCTGCCAGTGGCCAGGTCGAGGAAGAGGCTGTCAGCCTTGAGGTTGTCCTTGCAGCAGCTCCACGTGGTACAGCTTCTCCAGGGGCTGCTGCTCCTTCCCTGGGGGCCAGACCAGGCTGTCAGTGTTCTGCCCAGGGACTCAGCCATCACTGAAGCAGGACAAGTAAAACCAGGATGCATGGTGGCCGCCAGTGCTTGCAAGACCAGCTCAGCTCCAGAACGGACGTTCCCATCTGATGACCCCTGCTCCATGGTACAGGCAGGAGAAAAAAGTCTGTGTTTCTTTGCTTCTTATCACCAAGACACGTGTGGAGCTGTTTGATCCAGGCTCCCGGATCAAACGGTGCCTGTGAATCTCTCCCATCTTCTAGGGCAGGTGAACACCCTGCAGCCAGGGGTCATAGAAGAGATCTTCCAAAGATGGCCTGTCCATGGAGTGCATGCATAAACACCATCTGATAACATCTTGGCACTCTGGGGAGAGAAACCACAAATCACCGGTCAGCTGGAGGAGGATCCTGTTCACTTTGCCCCACTGTTCCCGTGCCCAGGCTCTGCTGGATCTGCTCAGAGCTGGGCCTGAGCTTTGCAGTCAATTCCCTGTTTTGGAGGAGAGCAGGAGAGCAGGACATGTGCCACATCCCAGAGATGAGGATTCACCTTGAGAGAGCCCTCGTGGGAACATGAGCTGGCCCCAGACGATGTCCCGGCCCTTCTTGAACGGGTGCTTCCCGCAGACCATCTGGTACAGCAGGATACCCAGGGACCAGACCGTTGCTGCCTCGCCGTGGTAGCATTTCAGGTGGGTCCACTCTGGGGGGCTGTAGGACCGTGTCCCTATGGAATACAGATGGAGCTCATCACGGGGATGCTGCTGCTCCCAGCGCCTCGCCCCAGCATCCCTGGGATTGGGGGGACCGCACCAGTGGCACAGGAGTGACCCGCTGCCTCGTCACCAACACCTGACTCCGGCGTACAAAAAGGAGGGACGGAAAAGAAACCACTGGTGTTGGGAGAGGGCAGCAGAAGCCCTGGGAAGGCCCAACCATGACACCCAGAAGAAAAACCCACCCAGGGGTGGGAAAAACCCACTCTCCCCTCTGCTTGCATTGCCCCCAATAAACATTAACGAGCCAAGGCAAACAGGGGCAGCAAAGCAGTCCAAGCCCTTCCTCGCCTGCACACCAAACGGAGCCGTGCACAGGTCTGAGCCCCCTCTCTGCTCCCCCCAGGGGGTTTGTGTCGGGCTGGCTGCCCCAGCTCCAGCCACGGCTGAGTGGGTGGTGAATGCCGTTGGCAGGGCTGGGAGCTGGCTCCCCTCTGATCCCCACTCAAAAGCAACTTTTGGTGCAGGAGAAGCAATCCCATGACCTGCAGCAAAGCGGGGAATCCAAGCGGGGTGCCACAGTCAGGCTGGGCCATGAGATGCCCAGGGGCATCCCCCAGGCTGGGCTCACCTGCAAACTGGGTGTAGAGTGTGTCCTGGAGGAAGGTGCCACAGCCAAAGTCAATCAGTTTGGCCTGTCCGGTGGCCAGGTCGATGAGGATGTTGCTAGGTTTGATGTGGCGGTGCAGGACCCCGCAGCTGCTGCAGTGCCGCACGGCCTCCAGCACCTGGCGGAACAGCCCCCGCGCCTCCTCCTCCGGCAGGGAGCCCCGAGCCACGATGAAATCCAAGAGGTCCTGACATGGCTCGGGACGCTCCAGCACCAACAAGACGCAGCTGGGCAGCTCCAACCACTCCAGGAGCTGAATTACTCCACGGAACCCAGTGGACACCTTGTCCAGCAGCACGACCTCCAGGGGCGCACGGGCGCCGTTGGGCTGCGCGAGGACCACGATGCCGTCAGTGGGGCTGAGGCCGTGCCAGGGCTCTGGAACGCCTCAGCCAGCCCGGGATGCTCTGCATCCCCCGCTCAGCCCACGCCCGCTCTCCTTGCAGGGCTCCCGGCGGCTCCCAGCCTGCCGGGCCCCGGCTCCCCGCCGCCCGCAACGCCCCGGCTTCTGCCGCTGGCCCCGCTCACTCACCAGCTCGCCCCAATGGCGGATGCGATCCCGCCGCACGCATTTGATGGCCACCTGCGAACCAAGGGGCAGCAGCGGGCTCAGATCGCCGCCCGGCCCGCCGCGCCCCGGCCTCCTCCTCCGCCCTCCATCTCTTCCTCTTCCTCCTCCTCCTCCTCCTCCTCCTCCGCCCGCCGCCGGCCCCGCCACTCACCGGGGCGCCGTCCGCGAGCCGGGTCCCCGAGAAGACGCTGCCGAAGCCGCCGCTGCCCAGCAGCGAACCCAGCCGGTACCGCTCCTGCAAGGCCCCCTGCGCCTTCCCTGCGGGCGACACGCGGCCGTCAGCGCTCGGCCCGGGGCCACACACGGCCCCCGACCGCCCCCCGACCGTCCCGGGCCGGGCATCCCCACCCGCCCCGGGCCCTGGCGGCTCGGGGCCGGCGGCCGCGCTGCCGAGCGGCGGAGCTCGGGCCGGGGAAGCCGCAGCGGAGGCGGCGGGAGCGGCCGCGCCGCGTGTGTCCTCAGCGGGCCCCTGGAGGAGCCGGGGCCGGGGCCGGGGCCGGGGCCGGGGCAGGGGCCGGGGCCGGGGCCGGGGCCGGGGCCGGGGCCGGGGCCGGGGTAGGGGCGAGGGTCGGGGCCGGGCTCGGGGTCGGGGCCGGGGCCGGGCTCGGGTTCGGGCTCCGGCCAGGCAAAGCCAAAGGGCAGCGATGCTGCCCCAGCCCCAGGCACTGATGCCCGCCCAGCACCGCCACAGCCACGAAAGCCAGAGCCGGGCAGAGGCGAGCCCGGGGTGGGACGGACGGGGCAGGTGACGGGGCAGCCCCGCCCGAGGCCGGGGGCGGGCCGGGGGCATGGCCCGGTCCGGCAGGGGGAGAGGGGGAGACGACGGGGGGGTCTGGGGAACGGAGCCCGGGGAGAAGGGATAGAATGAACAAGAAAGAGAGTAAGAGGGCTTGTAGACTCGCTGCTGCTGCTGCTGCTGCTGCTGCTGCTGCTGCTGCTGCTGCCGCTGCTGCCGCTGCTGCTGCCGCTGCTGCTGCCGCTGCTGCCGCTGCTGCCGAAACGCCGGGGCCGTTTGTCCGCGTGTCCGCGTGTCCGTTCGCCGCTCGCCCCACACGCCCCATGCCCGAGCCCCGCGCGCCCCGGGGCAGCCCCTGAGTCTGTCCAAACACGGGAACTTTGCCCTGTTCAGCCAAGGCCCAGAGTCCTGACTCCCGCACAGTGACACAGCAATCCCCTCGCTCGCTGCTGTGCATTGGCCCCGCTGAGGCTCACACACTGCCGCCGGGGCACGTTCCCTGGCTGGAGGATTCCTGCCCCACCCAAGCACTGCCCTTATGTCTCCAGCATTGCTTTCCAACAAAGCCACGGGAAGGCAAACTCTCTGCAGCTCATGGTACTTTACAGTGTCTAAGACTCACAAGTCATCGACCAGGAATTGTAAGGGAATGCAGCCCTGACTGCAGCCCTCCCAGAGTAGATGACAAAAAGAATCTAAAACGGGGAAATGCAGGTGAACTGGGTGAACTTTGTCTGAAAGAAGGGTCATTTTTTTCTAATAATTTCTAGTCCATTCCCTCAGCTTTTATGCTTCTTACAAGGCCATTTGCATGCCAGATTCCTCATCAAAGGAGAACCCTGAGCTTGTGGAACTGCGTGTCTGTTCCTCTGCAGGGACACTCAGGGTGAGACAGGATGCAATTTTGAAGCAATTCAGCTCCCTCTCAGGATGTTGATCTTGGGGATGGAGGAGTCAGGCTGGTTTCAGCACTGTTGACCCCAAAAGCAGCGTGATCCCCCTCTTCATTTCCCACCGGGAGCTTTGCAAACAGAGTCTTGTTGGAGTTGTTTGAGCCCATTCCAGGCAGAGCCTCCTGCTGCAGCAGGAACTGCCTTTCCTGTGCCATGGCCAGGGCAGATCCCGCTGCAGGAAAAGGCCCAGGCCAGCCCCAAAACAGGGAGGGCCTTGGGCACAAGTGCAGAGTGCCGTGGTGGCACCTGTGCCAGGGAGAGCCTGAGACACCAAAGGCACCTTGGCAGCAGCAGCTGCTTCCAGGGCATGGCCACAAGCCTCCCTTGGCAACCCGGCCTGGTGGCCACCACTGCAGAGCTGCAGCTTCAGGGGTCATTTCTGGCTGGGCTCTGCAAAGCCACTCGTGCTCCAGGAACCCGACTGGGAAGCAATTGGCCCCAGCACCTTGGGGACAAGATATTAATGGCAAAACTCTTCATCCCTGCAGGGACAGGAGAGGGACAGAGGAAAGGGAAGAGCCAGGCCCAGGGGACATGACTGCAATGGTGGTGGCTGGGAGGTCGGTGCCACTGCAGCAGCCTGGCTGGCCCTCAGCAGACATTCTGGCCACAAGAGTTGTGAGCAGCTATTGGCCCTGCAGGGCTGAGGCTTTTCCCCTTTGGTGGGCACAGACTGATGGAGCAGCACAGCTGAACTCCTCCTGGCACTGTTCCCTGCGGTGTGCAGTGGTGTCACAGCAGCCTGGGGCACCTGGGAGCCCTCAGTGCCAGCAGGGACTGGAGATGGCAGCGCTGGCATCCTGGAGGTTGTGCAGGGAACAGAGGTGGGGACTCTCTCTCCATGGGGAGCTTCCAGGTGGAAAAGGCTGCTGTGAGCAGGCAGCTGCAAGGGCAGAGAAAGGAGGGGCTGGAGCCCTTGATGTGTGCCAGTGCCACAGTCCTGGGCAGCAGCCACCAAGCACAGGGGGAGCAGAGGGCACAGCCAGAGGGACAAAACCAGTCAAGGTCAGAGAGTGGGAAGAGCCAGAGCTGGGAGCAGGAACAGCTGCTTCCTTGCACCCTTGAAGAAAGCTCTTGGCTGCTTCAAAGCACTGAAGGGCCTGAAGGGTAGAGAGGAGGCCACAGCAAACAATGCTCCTGGTGCCACACCCTCCCCTCTCAGCGTCCCAGAAGGAATTGCATGAGCTGTATTCTTCTTCTCCCTGAGCCCTCTCGTTCAGCCTGAGCAGCTTAGCAGCAGGAGCTAAAGGAGCTGGAGCCTTAGGCCACAAGGGCTGACCAAGAGGGGCCTTTTGGACTCAAGGAATGCTGCTAACATGGACCTAGCTGAATGCAGCAGATGGAATCCTGGAATTACAGAATCCTTCCAGTTGGGAAAGACCTCAGAGCTCATGCAGTCCTGCTGTTCACCCAGCACTGTCAAGCCCAGCAGTAAATCACATGCCTGAAGTACCAAAGGCTGGACAAGAGGCCCTGACTGAGGGCTGAACACCAGGCCCTGAGCCAAAGGGGATCTCTGGATGAACCTTCCAACCAAATGTTATCTTTGTATCCACACATGACCAAACTATGCACAGACATGAGTGCTGTGATAGATGTATGCACTCATGAGTGAAAGGTGGATTGACCTTTGTGTATTTAGAAGCTGAACAAGTCCATGAAATCCAACATCTGGCCTTGTTTGGGGTGTGTTTGGTCAAAGCCAACTCCTTGGGTTCCTCCTTGAGCCCTGGCCAGGCTCTGGGTGTGAGCCAAGAGGAGAATGAAACCAGAAGTTGCTGCACTAGAAGTGCTGTCAGTTTGTTTCTTCAGCACTGTCAGAGCTGGGCCCTCTCTCAGCAGGGCTGGAAGCCTCAGCTGTGGCTGGAGGCACCTGCAGGAATTCCCAGTGTCCGGGAGTGGCTCTGCAGTCCTTGGCTGTGACAGCTTCCCCCAGCTGATGTGTGCATCTGGGTGATGGTAAAGTCTGGGGGGAACTGCTGAGGGATCTTTCTTAATCACTGCGGGCACTTCTTGGGAGTGAGGACTGGGTGCATTGCTGAACTTCTCCTTCTGTGATTCTTTGCTGCTTTGAACTTTAGAAAATTAGGCAATTCCTTCAGCTGGTGTCTGTGTCTTTGGTGCTGACCTTGCCCACTGGTAAAAGCAAAGTGGCGTATTCTGGCTGGATCACAACAAAATGTCACTTTTAAAATGTAAATATAAGGAGTCTGTCCCGTTGGAAATTGCTGGATGCGAAGCCCTTCCCTAGAGTTGTGTGTCTCAGGAGTGGGCTGAGGTCAGAGCACTGTGGGAGCAGTGGAGCCGTGAGTTAAAAGAGGCTGAACCAGTGGGTGTCTTCAAATGCATCCCGAAATTGCATATGGAAAAAGGAAAAGAACTTGTGTGTTTTGGGAGGATGAGGATGGATTTTGTTAAGAGCATATTGGAAACAGCAGCAACAGAAGGAACAATTTGTGTTGGAACACTCCCACATGGAGACACAGAAAAAGTTTTAATCTTGAGCTTGAATTTCATTGTGCTTGTGATATAATAATGTTACTGTGTTATATCAACATATGTGTACGCATATCTTACATGTCATGAAATAATATTTTTATTTTTATATAAATAATAATAATAATAATGTGAAATAATGCTGACAGTACTCGTGTGTTAGCTTTGGTTGCTCAGGGATGTAACACTGAATACCCTACAGAAAAGCTTTAACAAGGACATCAACGTCACGGCAAACTTTGTGAGACTGTTTATAATGAATACAGGAGGAAGGGATGAAATTGGCTGCTTTCATGGGGTTTGCTGACACTGTGATGTGGAATGTGTTTTTTGTTAGTGTGGAAAACACAGTGATTAAGACTGCTGGGTTTTTCATACAGCAGGCTATCCACAAGCTGCGGCATTGGTTGGACAGATGAATGTTTGTTAAAAGAGCAGTTGAAAAAATGAGGAGCTGAGAAGCTGTCCCGATGGAGAAGCCAACTCCCAGATGTGCTCCCTACCCTTAGCAATGGGCCCACTGGGAAATGGAAAGGCCCTGGATGTGCATGGCTGCTCCCGGTTTGCAAATACAACCATGGCCAGTGAGACTTGGACTTCCTGGGAAATTGTTCTGGGTGCCATGGTCCCTGACAGGGCCCCCCAGAGGCTGCAGGGCTGGACTGTGATGCACTGGAATTAATTAGGATAAATCAGAAGCAAATGAGAGTTATCAATACGGAAAGAGGAGTTCAGATTCCTCCAGGACACTTTGTTTGGGGAACTGCTCACTGGAGCTTGGCCTTGCAAAGGGTTCACGTCACGGGAAGAGGAATTGATGCAGATTGTCAAGGAGAAATCAAAGTAATCCTTTTCAGCAATAGTGAACACGATTGGATGATTTAGCCCTGTGGCACAGTAGCACCATTATTGATCTTCCAGCTTTCGAAATATCAGTGAAGGAAGGAGATCCAGTTCAGATCAGCACTGTTTGTGGAGATCAAGGCTTTGGATGCAGCAGTCCTAATAATGGAGCCAAAGTGTGGGTGGAGAGGCCAAGTGGCCCTCCCAAGCCAGCTGCAGGAACAGCTCTGGGGAAAGACAAGACTGTTGGAATGCTGGAACCTGGCAATATGTCCCTGCAGCCAAGTGCTCTATGTGAGAACAAGTGGATGCTTTGGGATATTGTTTTAGAGATCGTGCCAGACCACATCTGCGTGTTTGCCCCAAGGGTCCCGTTTGGGAAATGCTCTGATCCACGGGGCTCCATGTGAAGGCTGATGTGACACTGAGGCACTTCCAGACAAATTCCAGCCAGGAGCCTGGGGGTCCCTCAGGGCCTGGGACCCGGCACCTCTCCAGCCAAAGGGGAAAGGACCCCAGCAAGCCTTGTTACCCACAGACAGCGTGGGAAAGCTGAACAGCAAAGGTCCCTCGGGACATTATTCTGGAATTAAATGGGCACCAGCTGCATGGACAGTGGAATTACTGTTCCTAACCCGGATGAGACTGAGGAAAAAGAATGAGTCACCTTGTCACTAAAGTAGTGCTTATGTCTGTAAGTTGTGTCTTGAGAGTCAGCCAGAATCTTTGTTTGCCAGAAACACCTGTAGAGTTTCATCAGGGATTAGTCCTGAAATTGTTCTGAAAATGTAAAGATCTTAGTAGCCAAAATACTCCATGTAAGTAATTGCTGGGTATGTCCTCAACTAATGTTGGGAGGAATGGGGGTCCCTTGGAGGGCCCACCCTGTGGGGTGGCCAGAGCTCTGTCCATGGGCTCTGACTCCTAACAGAGTCAGTGCAGGGACAGTTAAAGAAAACTGTGCTGTGCAAAAAAGGAATACAATGATCAGCTTCACAGGGTTCACTAAGATTTCCCTTCAGTAGAAACTGAACCCTGTTGGAGTTAGAGGCCCCAGTGTGAAAGGATTTCTGTGCTTTGCCATCACTCCCAATGTCCATAGAACTTGGGGTGCTGGAGCTGGTCAGGGTCAGTGTTAGAGCACTGCCAGCTGCAGGGCCACTGTGAAACTGCTGTGGCCTAAAGGCACGGGGGACACAAGAGGAGCACAGGGAGGAGCCCTGGATGCATCAGCAGCCCACAGTGGGAAATGGGAAATCAGACCTTTGGTACTGGGAATGGGACCTGCTGGATGTGCAGAGACAATGCCTGTAAAGGCTTCCCTCAATGTGTTTGGGTCCTGTTTTTCAGGCAGTGTTGATGCCTCCCTTGGGGGTATTTCAGCAACAAGCAGAAGGAAGAGTTTGGGCCGAGAGAACATTTCCCCCCACAGAGTGCCTTTGGTCTCAGAAAGCCAAAGACTCTGGTTCACCCTGTGCCCCATGAGCACTGCCTCGTCCTATGGAGTTCACATTAATGAGCTACATGGATTATTTGAAGAAGTAGAAAAGGATACTGTGCAAATATCCAGTAGCACATCCTGTGAGCTCCAACAAACACAAATGGGGCTCTACAGAACCTCATGGCCTTGGATCATCTGCTTGCTGGGCAAGGAGGAGCCTGGGCTATGACGGGACAGGAATGTTGCACTTCTATCAGTGATGAGTCTGAAGTGCAGCCATCAGGAATCACCTCAATAGGAAGAGCAGTAGAAGAGTGGCAGAAAGAAGAAAATTCTTCTTGCTGAGATTGCCTTCATGCCTGCCAAATTGGAGGCTGCTGTGAAATGCATTTGTGGCAGTCACTGCAAACATTGCAGTGTGAGCCCTTGGTGTGTAATGATTCCATGTTAGAGTTGTTGTGACACTTTGTGCTGGGAAATGGAGCACTGAGACTTGTCTCAAGAGAGACACAGTCTCAAGAGAAAGTGGGGATTTGAGAAACAACAGAGAAGAGCAACTAATTAGGCATGTTTTAAAAGAGTTGCAAATTACAGCTCTGAGTAATGAACTGTTCTTCAATTAATGCTTAATTGAAGAACAAGAGGTGATGCCTTTGTGCCTCATACCTAAATCCAAGACTCCATTATTGAAGGAATTGTTATGGAGGTTGTAGTTCATGCCTTGGTCAAAGCACTGGTTGAAGTACCAAGGCCCGAACATCAGGCCCTGAGCCAAAGCTGAACTCTAGATGCACCTTCCAAGCAAATGTTATATTTTTATCTGCTCATCATTGAGGCTTTTTTAGCAATACGATCTCTGTATCTGTGTATTGGTGAAAGAAGGATTTCCCTTTCAGCATTTAGAAATCCAACAAGGTCCCATCTGGCCTTCTTTGGGGGTGTTTGGTCCAAGTGAACTCCCTTGGTTCCTCCTTGAGCCCTGGCCAGGCATTGGGAGGAACCAAACAGGAGACTTAAACCCATGTTTCTGCACTAGGAGTGCTGTCAGATTCTCTGTTCAACACCATCAGAGCTGGGCCCTCTCTCAGCAGGGCTGGAAGCCTCAGCTGTGGCTGGAGGCACCTGCAGGAATTCCCAGTGTCCGGGAGTGGCTCTGCAGTCCTTGGCTGTGACAGCTTCCCCCAGCTGATGTGTGCATCTGGGTGATGGTAAAGTCTGGGGGGAACTGCTGATGGATCTTTCTTAATCACTGCGGGCACTTCTTGGGAGTGAGGACTGGGTGCATTGCTGAGCTTCTCCTGTTGTGATTCTTTGCAGTTTTGCGTTATATAAATTACGCAATTCCTTCAGCTGGTGTCTGTGTCTTTGGTGCTGACCCTGGCCACTGGTGAAACTGAGTCCCATCGTGCCTAGGAGTTACCTGGGAAGACAAACGCCACCACTGCAAATGTCCCCTGGTTTCTGCCTTCTTCCCCCCACTTTATACGCTGAGCATGATGTCCCATGGTCCGGGATCTCCCCCGGGTCAGTTGGGGTCACCTGTCCTGGCTGTGTCCCCTCCCAAGCTCCCCAGCACCCCCAGCCCCTCCCCAGCATGGCTGGATGAGGGGCAGGAAAGGCCTTGGCTCTGTGCAAGCTCAGCAAGAGCAAAACCGTCTGTGTGTGATGGAGCCTGTGCTCAGCACCCGACCCCAGCAGTGTCTCGGTGCCAGCGTCCGTGGCATCAGGCCCTACAAGGGGTTTCCATGGCAAGTGCCATGCCAGGTGACCCAGGTGTCCTGTCCCAGTGAGGCTTGCCATGGAAACAGTGCCCAGCTGACCTTTCTGTCTGGCTGAGCTGGCCTTTGGCCCTGGCCCTGGCCCTGGGGTTTGCTGCTGGTCCCGCTGCGCCTGCCCAGCCAGCGCGGCACAGGGCAGGTGGCCATGGCACAAGCCCCCAGCGAGGGATCCCCTCTGGCTCTGGGCAGTGACAGCAGCCCTGAGCAAGGGGCCCAGGGCAGGTTTCCATGACAAGCAGCCATCACAATGGCTCCAGGCGTTGGCTGCCGTGGCACCAAACTGAGGAAGGGGTCTCTGTGGCTGTTGCCATGGCACCTGACTGCATCAATGAGTGTCAGTGCAGCTGAAGCTGGACCAGCCCCGGCACCGCTTTGTCCTCAGGCTTGCCATGGCAGCTGAGGACACAACAGGTCTGCATGCAAGTGCCCATGGAACCTGACTGCACAAATGGCTCCTTGGGGTGGTTTCCAAGGCAACTTGAACTGATGAGGGTTGCCCTGGCACCCAAACCTACTAGTGGGGGTCAGTGCAGTGTCCCTGGCAACAGTCCCTTGCAATGGCCCAGGGCACCTTGGGATGCTAATCCACCCTCACAGCTGGGCAGGGCAGCTCTGGAATGGTCTTGGTGCTGCCTGGGGCTTGGCACACACTTGAGGAGGGTGTCTGTTTTCAGTGGGGAACTTTTCGTTGTTTGGAGCAATCAAAACTGTTGTAGGTTGGTGTAAAAAAAAAAAAAAAACAAAGAGGAAAACCCTTCTTAGGGTGTGTGCAGCCAGTTCTCCAAGCAAAGCAGGGGTGTCAGCTGAGTCAGGACAGACAGGATGCGGTTGGGGAATGTGCAGCAAGGTTGTCCACACCGGGTCAAACCTCAAGGCACAGCTTCTCTGAGCAGGCCAGACCTCCTTAGGAGAGACCCTGGAGCAATATCCATCACACAATGCTACAATCTCAGGGCCTGAGAGGAGACTGCAGAAACCTCTCCAGGAGTCCAAGTCAGAAAAAAGAATGCAAAGGGTCTGGAGGCATTAATATGTCCCACTGAGGTCCAGCTGCAGCACAGGCTGCTCATGGGCTCCTTGCAGGAGGGAATTGGAGGCCAGGATTGCACAAAATCCTCACAGAGACTCAGTGTGGGAAGGAAAATGCAAAGTACCTTAAAATACCTTGGTTATCTCAAAGCATTAATGAGCGCCCCCCCAGTGTCCATACAGAGCAATCAAGGGACTCCTTTAAGTAGATAATTGGAGGTCAAGATTGCACAAACCTCTCCTGGAGTCGGTATCAAAAGGGAAACACCTAGTACTTGAAAAATCTGAAGTACCCTGAAGCATTAATGAGCCCCACTGAGTGTTGGTAATGACTAAGAATCTCAAGGGACTCATTAGAGCAGATAATTGAAGACCAGGATTGTAGGAAGCTCTGAGAGACTCCAAGGCAAGAGCAAAGGCCAAGGTCCTTTGGAAAACCTGCAGTCCCTGGAAGCATTCAGGAGCCCCCCAGGGCCATTCCTGACCAAGGCTCCCCAGGGACTCATGCCAGCAGATCCCTGAGGCCACCGGGGTGTGGGGCAGGGGAGGATGCTGAGGGCAGGACAAGGGGGTGACAGTGCCCAGCCTTGCTGGGGCTGTGCCAGGAGGCCCCAGTGGCTCAGGACAAGGTGTCTCCTCCCAGCCCTTGGTGGCACAGACGCTGCTGTGCCCCAGGGCACCAAGACTTGGCTTCTCCTGGGCACTGCCAGCCCTGCCAGGGCCCTTGGCCATGTCCAGCACAGCTTGTCCTGCACTGTCCCACAGCTGCTGCTGTGCCCCTGCAGGCTGCACACTCCCATCTCGCTGCCCCCCTGGCTCTGCCCTGCCACTGCCCACCCTGCCCTGACTTCTGCCCAGGCTGTCTCTGCAACCCCCAACCAATGGGCTGGGGATGGGCAAGTGTTCCATAGGGCACAGGGAGGGGACAGCTTGGCTAGGGTGACCCAAGGGCTCTCCCATTGCATGCGATGTCAAGGGCAGCAATAAACTGAGGGCAAGGAAGGGTGTCAGATGGTCTCTGAATTTTCTCTATTAATACGTTTGTCTTCCAAAGCAACCACTACATCTACTGAATTCTTGCCTCCCTGTGGTTTTCTTTGCTTCTGCATTTGGCCTTTGCTTTTTACTTCCTTGCCCTGCCCTCCCCATTAATCTCTCTTTCTGTTGACCCACAGGTTTTCAGCTTATTTTCTCCTGTTGTCTGACTGAGGAGGGCCAGTGACAGACACTTGGCTGTCACTTGATGGACAGAGAGGTTTAACCATGGTCACCTTTCCTAAGCCTTCTCTTCTGGGCACAGCCAGCAATGTCAGGGCTCTGTCAGGTGCCCAGCCCTGAGCTGGGCTCATGCCCCGCTCACAGCCACAGGGCCATCCAGGGACACGAGTCCTTCCCTGGCACACACACAGACAGTTCATTGCAGCACGGGCAGCGGCTCCCTGGGCTCTGCTGCCGCTGCCAGAGCCTGGCAGGGAGCTCAGCCCTGCGGGTGTCACCCTGCCCTGCCCCTGCCCCAGGTGCCCCACAGCCGGAGGGATGGACACGGGGAGCTCTGGGCACAGGAGCTCATCCCAGCCCTGCATTCAGGAGTTCCCAGGGGACCTTACTCTCTGGAAACTCCAGGAAGAGCTGAAGGTGTTTGTGCTCCCTGGGTTTATGTCGTCGTCGTTCCCACCCCCACCCCACACAGAGGATGCTCAGGGCTGTGTCTTGTCCTTGCACTGCAAACACAGACTCCTGACCTGGTCACTTGATGTCCCTCCATGGAGGGAAGAGCAACCTCTGTGACCTGGGCTGAGAGGCCACTGCTGGAAGCAGCGCTGCCTTTGCAAGGGCACACCTGGGGGCCACCACCCTGAACACTGCCACATTTTTCTCTTCACTGCTGATTTCCTCTCCAGGGCACTGTGTTGGGCACATCCTTGAGAACAAATTGGGAAGAAGATTGAAGCTTTCGGGCCCTGCTCCGGGGACATGCCCTTGCACCATGGAAATGCTGTTGTAGAGCCCAGCTCTGTCCCAGCAGTGCCCACAACCTGTCCTTGCCTGCAGTCTCTGGACAGTCACCCAGCAGGGCAGGGACCAAGCTGAGAGAGCCCTGAGGCCTTAAACCAGCACAGGGGCTCTGAAGGGGAGTGTGGAAGTGAAGGAAGAGGAGGTTACACAGGAGAAGCCCTGGGGCTCCCTGGCAATGCTGTTCTGCTGGGACTCTTCTCCCCCTGCTCTGCCCACAGGCACCGACCCTGCAGCTCCAGAGATGTCAGGGAGGAAAGATGTCAGGCAAACAAGACAACACAGAGTTCTTTCTGTTGTTTCAGCACACACTTACTGTACTAGAGCTCCCCATTTCTACAGTCTCTGGGTCACACTAGAAAGGCAAATACTGAAATATTTGCCTGAACAGTCCAAGGTTTTGGTGCGAGCAAGTTCTCAGAAGTGTAACACCTGTGTCAGCAGCAAAAATACGGGACACAAAGTGGGCATTAATGAGTAACTTAGTAACAGCTATGCAGAAGAATGACAGTTCATTGCTTCTGAAAACCACTCAGTGATCATTGTCCTCAGGGTGTCCTTCAGGTCCTGGTTCCTCAGGCTGTAGCTGAGGGCGTTCAGGGCTGGAGGCAGCACTGAGTACAGAAGTGACAGTGCCAGATGCAGGGATGGGCAGGAGATGGAGGGGGGCTTCAGGTAGGCAAACATGACAGTGCTGAGGAACAGGGAGAGCACGGCCAGGTGAGGGAGGCAGGTGGAAAAGGCTTTATCCCATCCCTGCTCAGAGGGGATCCTCAGCACGGCCCTGAAGATCTGCACATAGGAGAAAACAATGAATACAGAAGAAGCAAATGCTAAACAGGTACCACCCATGAGTAGGCCAAGTTCCCTGGGGTAGAATTTGGAGCAGGAGAGCTTGAGGATCTGGGGCATTTCACAGAAGAATTGGCCCAGGGAATTGCCCCGGCACAGGGGCAGTGAAAATGGACTGGGAGTGTGCATGAGAGCATGGAGAAAGCCACTGGCCCAGGCAGCTGCTGCCATGTGGGCACAAGCTCTGCTGCCCTGGGGGATCCCCTAGTGCAGGGGTGTGCAGATGGACACGTAGTGCTTGTAGCACACGAGGGTCAGGAGATACTACTCTGCTGTGGTAAAGAACAGCAAGCAAAAGAGCTGTACAGCACATCCTGCACAGGAGATGGGCCTGGTGCCCCAGAGGGAATTGTGCATGGCTTTGGGGACAGTGGTGCAGGTGGAGCCCAGGTCGCTGAGGGCCAGGTTGAGCAGGAAGAAGAACATGGGGGTGTGCAGGTGGTGGCCGCAGGCTACGGCGCTGATGATGAGGCCGTTGGCCAGGAGGGCAGCCAGGGAGATGCCCAGGAAGAGGCAGAAGTGCAGGAGCTGCAGCTGCCACGTGTCTGCCAATGCCAGCAGGAGGAAGTGGCTGCGGGAGCTGCTGTTGGACATTTCTTCACTCCGGGCATTGGAGACTGTAGAAAGAAGGCAATGACAAGCTGGGACAGATTTCCCTTGGTCATTTCTGGTCTAATTTCTTGGGAATCTCACCAATATGACTTCTCTTCCTAGGGGGGATCTTGGCGCAGCTTCTTTATTTTTGAGCTCTGGTTTGTCTTGCTGCCTCATCTTCAGCATTGCTCTCAGCCTGCACACTGGGGAGCTCAGAGGGAAAACTGGGCTCCCTGTGCCCAGGGCAGTCAGACCTGCTGGTCCCCACACAAGTGCACTTTGCTCATGGCAACTCCATTTTAGACAAATGAAATTGAAAATGTTCTTAAACAATAAAGTGGACTTTTTAAAGTCTCCAATTTCAAAATCATTGAACCCTGGAGGCACTGATGGCAGGTGGGGACAAGAAATAGAAAGGTGTCCCTGGTGCTGAGCTCACCTGGATGTGTTTCAGGAATGCAAAGGCCAAAGCCTGAGCCCCAGTCCCTGGCAAGGCAGATCCTGTCCCTCCCTCATTGCTCAGGGCTCTTCCCGGGGCCAGCAGCCATGGCCAAAGTGCTGCAGGAGTTGGCTCTGGCAGGGCCTTTCAGCTGCTGCCCATCCCTGTGCCCTCTGCAGCCCAGGCTGTCCTACGGTGCCCATGCCCTGCCCCTCTGTCCCTGCAGGCTGTCCTCAGCCCCCGGCTGCCCCACCTCGCTGGCCCCTTCCTTTGCTGCCAGCTCTGCCTCCTGCCTGCCTCTGCCTGGCCACACAAAGCCTTGGGCTGCTCCACACTCTTTCTGGGGGATTTCTTGCACCACAGCCCTGCCCTGGCAGAGAAATTCCTTTCTCCTTGGGTCCAGTCTGGCCCTCCCCAGCGGCCCTTGGCATTAATCTTTTCTATCTCTGGCTGTTTTCTGCCATGTCAAAAGGATCCACCATCTCTGAAACCACCCTTCAGGCACTCCCAGGGCTCTCCTCCACCATCCTCAGCCTCCACTCCACTGAGCACAGAGCTCCTTTGTCCCTGTATCGTGGTCATGTGCTTGAGGCCTCCAAACCCCATCCCAGGAGATCTCTGGACTTTCTCCAAGATGTTGGCAAATAAACCAATTCTGCTCATAGTCTGAGAAATTCACCGCAGGACCAGGCCAGCCTGACCTGTCTATCCTGGCTACTTTTGTCTGGGAGCAATCCTTGGATATATGGAATTTGGGAGGCCAAATTCCAATTTAGGTCATGGTCAGGAAGGACAAGAAGGCCGGTTCTTTTCCCTAGGAAGGAAGGCACAGAGCCCCAGTGCTCCAGAGACTGATGAGAGGCAGCCCTGGACATTCCATGGGCAGCCAGACCTGTCAGGTAGCCCCTGGGAGGCCAAGCCAGCCAGACCTGTTCCATGTGTGATAATTGATAAAAGATTCGCGTCAATCATAAAAGTAGCTGGGTTTGTATAAACCAGAATACTCAGGTCTGAAATGAAGCATGGACATTAGACAGAGAAAATACATATGATTAAATAATTTTGTTTAAATCCCCCTATTATGAATATTATGATTTTTTTATTAAATTGTATCTGATACCAGTTTGTAAAACGGGGGTTTCCCACGGCCTGAAAGATATTGCAAAATCAGATTTCCTGCATTTGTATAATCAATTGCAGCCTAAAAGATTTTGCACTACCAGATTTCCTGCCTTGGTGTAATCAATTGCAACTTAGCTGTTAAGACAAGACCCCCATGTCTACTGTTCCTTATCTACCAAGACCACATGGCTGCTTGGCAAACTGTCCCGAGACTACAAGGAGAACCATCCTATAAAAAGGAGCTGCCAACCAACGTTCGACGGAGCGTGGAGTGGGCGCTGACCCCTCACGTTCCCCAGCGCTGCTTGCTCCATCTATACCAAATAAAGCAATCTAAATTTTGCTAAATATCGAGACTTTGTTTCTCATTTATAATAATTTGGTGCTGAAACCTGGGACATCCTTGGAGCCTTGAGAGGCACTGCAATTTCAGGGAGGCGCCCCGCTCCCACGGCCCCGGTTCCTCAGTGGTTCTCAGGACCCATGGACGTACCTCACGATATAGACTGAGCAAGGAAAAAAACTCCCCGGAAGACCACGGCAAAATCACCTGTCATTCTTGTGCACGCAGACCCAGACAGGAGCGTCGAAGCCGTAAGTGACTGTCTGGTTTGGTGGAGGTGACTGTGTGCTTGCTGAACGAGACGTGGATTTTTCCACGAACCGAGTGTGGAGTCCTTCTGTCCGCGGTTCTGGTTTCCCGCCAGGGGCCCGGCCGGTGAAGGGACGAAGCGAGTGCTGCTTTTTCCCATCCTAACCCAGGTAGAGGCCAGGTTCTTTTCCCATCCCAACCCAGGCAGAGGTGGGACTTGGGGGGAGGGACTTGGGGGGGGGGAAAGATTGGAGAGCAACACAGGAGTCACGGGGGAAGAGGGAAAAAGCTGCTTTTTCCCATCCCAAGCCCAGGTAGAGGCAGAATTCCTTCCCATCCTGACCCAAGGAGAGGCAGGATCCGGGTGGAATACAAGAGGAAGCACAAATACCTCAAGATAGTCCTTTGAGGTAAAAATAGGACAAAGAAAGAGGAAGGTTTTAAGTCCAAACAACTCACGAAGGGTTCAAAGTTCTTAAAAACAAAATAAAAAAAATAAAAAAAAAAAGAAAAAAGAAGGCCAGTAGGTTGCCAGAAATACCACCGGGCAGCACTTTGGGAATGACGTTGGGACACAAGGGAATTATACAAAAGAAAAAGTAAAGAAAAAAATGGAGTTGTGGGGCATTAAACACTTAGGATGCTTGTAAAGAACCATTTAACAGAGAGGAATGTGACTGTGCTGCTCTGTGGACAGAACAGCATAAACCATTCTCGGGATGTACGGTCAAGGAAAAAGAGGATGAGGATAACAAAAAAGGTTACCTGGGAATCCCTTGATAATCTCCCACCTCCATATAATACAAAAAATACAGGAGACCCCCCCCCTCCCCCCCCCAATGTCTCTGCTTCCTCCCCTTCTGGTACTCCAATAGCTCAAAGGACTCCCTGGAGTCAAAGAAATACCAGGAGCGATAGGATCAGCAGAGAGGAGGGAGATAATGACACAAAGGCTCCCCTTTACCCCCTGAGGGAAGTCCCATTAGCGGGACAACAGACTGAATTAACTGGATTTGTAAATGTTCCCTTGAACACAGGGGAGGTAAGAAACTTAGAAAAAGAGATGGGAAAACTATTGGAAGATCCTATAGGGGTATCTGAGACACTAAATCAATTCCTCGGACCAAGTATGTGTACTTGGATGGAATTACAATCTACATTAAGTATCCTACTCACCAGGGAAGAAAGGGGGAGGGAAAACACGAAAACCCCCACGGAAACAAGGAAATGAGGCAGGAAATAATTCACTAAGTCGAACCTGCTTTTACTGTAACAAGAAAGGTCATAGTAAAAAAAAAAAAAAATTGTAAAGAGAGGATACGGGATGAAAAAATGTTCCAAAAGAACGAATAAGGGTGTCAAGGGCTGTATGTATTGGGGACTATACCATCGAAAGAGCCCTTGAAAAAATAATTTTTAAAAAATCGGTCCCCATGGAGAGGAGGTGGAACTTTTAGTAGATACAAGAGCCAAAAAAAAATATCCACAATTAAACACCTACCAAAAACGTGCAAACCTAGTAGAGAAACAGCACTTGTGATGGGAGCAAAAAGTGAACCATTTTGAGTCCTTATTATTAAATATATGCAAATTGAGACCCAGAGCAGAATTGAATTACAAATCTACTGTTACTGCCAGAGGCAGAAAATAATTTATTAAGAAAATGGACAAAGGTGAATGACAAAAGTTTTTAAAAAGTCAAACATGATTCAATTCAAGCCCCTGTACTAAGTCTCCCGGATTTGGAGAGACCATTTCAGTTATTTGTAAACACCTCTGATCAAACAGCATATGGGGTACTCACTCAGGAATGGGCAAGCAGTCAAAGGCCAGTGGGATATTATTCTAAACTGCTAGACCCTGTCAGTTGGGGCTGGCCCTCATGTCTACAAGCCCTAGTGGCCACAGCACTTTTAACTGAGGAAGCCCAAAAAGTCACCTCTGGGGCACCCCTAACGGTACACTCCCCTCATCATGTCAGGGGAATTCTGAATCAAAAAGCTGAGAAATGGCTAACCGATGCCTAAATATTAAAATATGAAGCTATTCTAATTACTTCCCCAAATTTAGAGCTAAAAGCAACAACTGCTCAAAGTCCTGCACGATTCCTATATGGGGAACCAGGAGAAAACTTAAAATATAATTGTGTGGACATTATAGAATTACAAAGAAAAACTAGACCTGACTTGGAAGACGTTAAACTTAAGGATGGAGAAAAATTGTTTATAGACAGATCTTCGAGAGTAGTGCAAGGACAAGGTTGTTTAACTTGTCAGAAAATTCATAAAAAAAGGTATGCAACAAGGTCCGTCAGGAGGATGGAAAACTGCTTACAGACCCTTTGAAAGAATACAAATAGATTTTACAGAATCACCAAAAATAGGAAGATAGACATATTTACTAGTAATAGTAAACCAATTAAGCCACTGGGTAGAGGCATACCCTGCAGCTGGAGACACATCACAAGTGGTAGCCAGAATATTGACAGAACACATAATACCAAAGTATGGGCTGGTCCGAGCAATAGACTCAGACCAGGGACACACTTTACATCGGAAGTGCTGAAGTTACTGACCTCGGCACTAGGCATCAGCTGGGAGTATCATACACCCTGGCACCCTCAGAGTTCTGGGAGAGTTGAAATGATGAATCAACCTTTAGAACAGCAGCTGTCAAAATTAATGATTGAGACTAAAATGCCATGGACAAAGTGCCTCCCACTGGCCCTGTCTAATACACGGCAACGCCAAATTCGAAAACAGGGATTTCACCATATGAAATGCTGGATGGTATGCCTTACCCTAAAGGAGTACGCCTTGATCCGGCTTAGTTCAGGACCCTTCTCTTCAAAACTACATAATAACAATCAACAAAGACTTGCGAGAATTAAGGAAGAAGAGAATTTTAGCTCAAACCATACCTCTAGGATTTGCCATACATACGATTAAGCCAAGACAGGTTGGACCGTGACATCCGAGCCCAGAGACCTCAAAGTGCGAATTCGGAGGACTTGCTGTGGATACCAGATCAATTCTTCTCAAAGGCCTCCCAGTCAGGACTGAAAGTCACCTGTCCTGAACCTGGGTGTGATTGTAGCCCGTTCATCAAGAAAAGGTGTCCATATTGTACCGAGTTGTGGTGGAGTCATTCCTATGGTGGGTACCTCCCATTCGCATCACGTATCCAATGTAGAAGAAATGAATAGAAGGAAACTATTAAGGTACTTAATACCCTATCAGCACAAGGAGAAATCGAAATTAATGATCACAATTGGTGGGCGTTATTTGAGAATGGGACAAAGCAAACAAAAAAAAAAAAAAGCCAAAACAAAAAACAAAAGCCAAAGCAAAGGTTTTGGCAAAAGAGTGCCAGAAAGGGTTGTGTATACCGTGCTCTTACTGCTGTACCTGGTCCTGGGGATAAAGCTAAAAGCTGGAACAAAAGTAAGAAACAACACCAGAAGAAAAGGACAAAGTGGGACACCCCAGGACATAGTCCCTGCTGCCGAGAAGGAGAAGATGAAACAAACCTCGGCTACTGGCAGCAACCCCGTAGGCCTTGAGGGAGGCAGAGGGATGAACATAGTCCTGAGAGTCATCCTATTGCTCATTATGATAAAAGGAAACAGAGCTGATGCTTGTTCCAAGCCTTACCAGACAATCCGGCACAGTGGACACACGGTATCCACCCTTGCCTTCCACACACATATCTATTCAGCCTGCTATAATAAGCACAACTTAGAAACTTGCACTACTATGGGAAAAGTTACTGGGTAGCCACCAATTTAGAAAAAAGGGTGGGCTCCACCAGCATACCAAAGTTTCCCAGTAGGAGAAGCGCACCTCTGCTTCAAAAAAGAAGCAATGTGGGATGTTCAGATCAGGGAGGAGTGTAAGATCACTACAAATTCAGAGACCATCTCACGCCCTTCCTTGCCCTCAGTTTATTGCTGCCCTTGACATCGCATGCAATGGGAGAGCCCTTGGGTCACCCCAGCCAAGCTGTCCCCTCCCTGTGCCCTAAGGAACACTTGCCCATCCCCAGCCCATTGGTTGGGGGTTGCAGAGACAGCCTGGGCAGAAGTCAGGGCAGGGTGGGCAGTGGCAGGGCAGAGCCAGGGGGGCAGCGAGATGGGAGTGTGCAGCCTGCAGGGGCACAGCAGCAGCTGTGGGACAGTGCAGGACAAGCTGTGCTGGACATGGCCAAGGGCCCTGGCAGGGCTGGCAGTGCCCAGGAGAAGCCAAGTCTTGGTGCCCTGGGGCACAGCAGCGTCTGTGCCACCAAGGGCTGGGAGGAGTCACCTTGTCCTGAGCCACTGGGGCCTCCTGGCACAGCCCCAGCAAGGCTGGGCACTGTCACCCCCTTGTCCTGCCCTCAGCATCCTCCCCTGCCCCACACCCCGGTGGCCTCAGGGATCTGCTGGCATGAGTCCCTGGGGAGCCTTGGTCAGGAATGGCCCTGGGGGGCTCCTGAATGCTTCCAGGGACTGCAGGTTTTTCAAAGGACCTTGGCCTTTGCTCTTGCCTTGGAGTCTCTCAGAGCTTCCTACAATCCTGGTCTTCAATTATCTGCTCTAATGAGTCCCTTGAGATTCTTAGTCATTACCAACACTCAGTGGGGCTCATTAATGCTTCAGGGTACTTCAGATTTTTCAAGTACTAGGTGTTTCCCTTTTGATACCGACTCCAGGAGAGGTTTGTGCAATCATGACCTCCAATTATCTACTTTAAGGAGTCCCTTGATTGCTCTGTTTTAGACACTGGGGGGGCGCTCATTAATGCTTTGAGATAACCAAGGTATTTTAGGGTACTTTGCATTTTCCTTCCCACACTGAGTCTCTGTGAGGATTTTGTGCAATCCTGGCCTCCAATTCCCTCCTGCAAGGAGCCCATGAGCAGCCTGTGCTGCAGCTGGACCACAGTGGGACATATTAATGCCTCCAGACCCTTTGCATTCTTTTTTCTGACTTGGACTCCTGGAGAGGTTTCTGCAGTCTCCTCTCAGGCCCTGAGGTTGTAGCATTGTGTGATGGATATTGCTCCAGGGTCTCTCCTAAGGAGGTCTGGCCTGCTCAGAGAAGCTGTGCCTTGAGGTTTGACCCGGTGTGGACAACCTTGCTGCACATTCCCCAACCGCATCCTGTCTGTCCTGACTCAGCTGACACCCCTGCTTTGCTTGGAGAACTGGCTGCACACACCCTAAGAAGGGTTTTCCTATTTTTTTTTTTTTCTACACCAACCTACAACAGTTTTGATTGCTCCAAACAACGAAAAGTTCCCCACTGAAAACAGACACCCTCCTCAAGTGTGTGCCAAGCCCCAGGCAGCACCAAGACCATTCCAGAGCTGCCCTGCCCAGCTGTGAGGGTGGATTAGCATCCCAAGGTGCCCTGGGCCATTGCAAGGGACTGTTGCCAGGGACACTGAACTGACCCCCACTAGTGGGTTTGGGTGCCAGGGCAACCCTCATCAGTTCAAGTTGCCATGGAAACCACCCCAAGGAGCCATTTGTGCAGTCAGGTTCCATGGGCACTTGCATGCAGACCTGTTGTGTCCTCAGCTGCCATGGCAAGCCTGAGGACAAAGCGGTGCCGGGGCTGGTCCCGCTTGAACTGCACTGACACTCATTGATGCAGTCAGGTGCCATGGCAACAGCCACAGAGACCCCTTCCTCAGTTTGGTGCCACGGCAGCCAATGCCTGGAGCCATTGTGATGGCTGCTTGTCATGGAAACCTGCCCTGGGCCCCTTGCTCAGGGCTGCTGTCACTGCCCAGAGCCAGAGGGGATCCCTCGCTGGGGG
Organism: Cinclus cinclus; assembly: GCF_963662255.1. Lineage (NCBI taxonomy): Eukaryota > Metazoa > Chordata > Aves > Passeriformes > Cinclidae > Cinclus > Cinclus cinclus. The sequence continues at coordinate 65,189 of NW_026912217.1, forward strand.
CTTGTGCCATGGCCACCTGCCCTGTGCCGCGCTGGCTGGCAGGCGCAGCGGGACCAGCAGCAAACCCCAGGGCCAGGGCCAAAGGCCAGCTCAGCCAGACAGAAAGGTCAGCTGGGCACTGTTTCCATGGCAAGCCTCACTGGGACAGGACACCTGGGTCACCTGGCATGGCACTTGCCATGGAAACCCCTTGTAGGGCCTGATGCCACGGATGCTGGCACCGAGACACTGCTGGGGTCGGGTGCTGAGCACAGGCTCCATCACACACAGATGGTTTTGCTCTTGCTGAGCTTGCACAGAGCCAAGGCCTTTCCTGCCCCTCGTCCAGCCATGCTGGGGAGGGGCTGGGGGTGCTGGGGAGCTTGGGAGGGGACACAGCCAGGACAGGTGACCCCAACTGACCCGGGGGAGATCCCGGACCATGGGACATCATGCTCAGCGTATAAAGTGGGGGGAAGAAGGCAGAAACCAGGGGACATTTGCAGTGGTGGCGTTTGTCTTCCCAGGTAACTCCTAGGCACGATGGGACTCAGTTTCACCAGTGGCCAGGGTCAGCACCAAAGACACAGACACCAGCTGAAGGAATTGCGTAATTTATATAACGCAAAACTGCAAAGAATCACAACAGGAGAAGCTCAGCAATGCACCCAGTCCTCACTCCCAAGAAGTGCCCGCAGTGATTAAGAAAGATCCATCAGCAGTTCCCCCCAGACTTTACCATCACCCAGATGCACACATCAGCTGGGGGAAGCTGTCACAGCCAAGGACTGCAGAGCCACTCCCGGACACTGGGAATTCCTGCAGGTGCCTCCAGCCACAGCTGAGGCTTCCAGCCCTGCTGAGAGAGGGCCCAGCTCTGATGGTGTTGAACAGAGAATCTGACAGCACTCCTAGTGCAGGAACATGGGTTTAAGTCTCCTGTTTGGTTCCTCCCAATGCCTGGCCAGGGCTCAAGGAGGAACCAAGGGAGTTCACTTGGACCAAACACCCCCAAAGAAGGCCAGATGGGACCTTGTTGGATTTCTAAATGCTGAAAGGTAAATCCCTCTTTCACCAATACACAGATACAGAGATCGTATTGCTAAAAAAGCCTCAATGATGAGCAGATAAAAATATAACATTTGCTTGGAAGGTGCATCTAGAGTTCAGCTTTGGCTCAGGGCCTGATGTTCGGGCCTTGGTACTTCAACCAGTGCTTTGACCAAGGCATGAACTACAACCTCCATAACAATTCCTTCAATAATGGAGTCTTGGATTTAGGTATGAGGCACAAAGGCATCACCTCTTGTTCTTCAATTAAGCATTAATTGAAGAACAGTTCATTACTCAGAGCTGTAATTTGCAACTCTTTTAAAACATGCCTAATTAGTTGCTCTTCTCTGTTGTTTCTCAAATCCCCACTTTCTCTTGAGACTGTGTCTCTCTTGAGACAAGTCTCAGTGCTCCATTTCCCAGCACAAAGTGTCACAACAACTCTAACATGGAATCATTACACACCAAGGGCTCACACTGCAATGTTTGCAGTGACTGCCACAAATGCATTTCACAGCAGCCTCCAATTTGGCAGGCATGAAGGCAATCTCAGCAAGAAGAATTTTCTTCTTTCTGCCACTCTTCTACTGCTCTTCCTATTGAGGTGATTCCTGATTGCTGCACTTCAGACTCATCACTGATAGAAGTGCAACATTCCTGTCCCGTCATAGCCCAGGCTCCTCCTTGCCCAGCAAGCAGATGATCCAAGGCCATGAGGTTCTGTAGAGCCCCATTTGTGTTTGTTGGAGCTCACAGGATGTGCTACTGGATATTTGCACAGTATCCTTTTCTACTTCTTCAAATAATCCATGTAGCTCATTAATGTGAACTCCATAGGACGAGGCAGTGCTCATGGGGCACAGGGTGAACCAGAATCTTTGGCTTTCTGAGACCAAAGGCACTCTGTGGGGGGAAATGTTCTCTCGGCCCAAACTCTTCCTTCTGCTTGTTGCTGAAGTACCCCCAAGGGAGGCATCAACACTGCCTGAAAAACAGGACCCAAACACATTGAGGAAAGCCTTTACAGGCATTGTCTCTGCACATCCAGCAGGTCCCATTCCCAGTACCAAAGGTCTGATTTCCCATTTCCCACTGTGGGCTGCTGATGCATCCAGGGCTCCTCCCTGTGCTCCTCTTGTGTCCCCCGTGCCTTTGGGCCACAGCAGTTTCACAGTGGCCCTGCAGCTGGCAGTGCTCTAACACTGACCCTGACCAGCTCCAGCACCCCAAGTTCTATGGACATTGGGAGTGATGGCAAAGCACAGAAATCCTTTCACACTGGGGCCTCTAACTCCAACAGGGTTCAGTTTCTACTGAAGGGAAATCTTAGTGAACCCTGTGAAGCTGATCATTGTATTCCTTTTTTGCACAGCACAGTTTTCTTTAACTGTCCCTGCACTGACTCTGTTAGGAGTCAGAGCCCATGGACAGAGCTCTGGCCACCCCACAGGGTGGGCCCTCCAAGGGACCCCCATTCCTCCCAACATTAGTTGAGGACATACCCAGCAATTACTTACATGGAGTATTTTGGCTACTAAGATCTTTACATTTTCAGAACAATTTCAGGACTAATCCCTGATGAAACTCTACAGGTGTTTCTGGCAAACAAAGATTCTGGCTGACTCTCAAGACACAACTTACAGACATAAGCACTACTTTAGTGACAAGGTGACTCATTCTTTTTCCTCAGTCTCATCCGGGTTAGGAACAGTAATTCCACTGTCCATGCAGCTGGTGCCCATTTAATTCCAGAATAATGTCCCGAGGGACCTTTGCTGTTCAGCTTTCCCACGCTGTCTGTGGGTAACAAGGCTTGCTGGGGTCCTTTCCCCTTTGGCTGGAGAGGTGCCGGGTCCCAGGCCCTGAGGGACCCCCAGGCTCCTGGCTGGAATTTGTCTGGAAGTGCCTCAGTGTCACATCAGCCTTCACATGGAGCCCCGTGGATCAGAGCATTTCCCAAACGGGACCCTTGGGGCAAACACGCAGATGTGGTCTGGCACGATCTCTAAAACAATATCCCAAAACATCCACTTGTTCTCACATAGAGCACTTGGCTGCAGGGACATATTGCCAGGTTCCAGCATTCCAACAGTCTTGTCTTTCCCCAGAGCTGTTCCTGCAGCTGGCTCGGGAGGGCCACTTGGCCTCTCCACCCACACTTTGGCTCCATTATTAGGACTGCTGCATCCAAAGCCTTGATCTCCACAAACAGTGCTGATCTGAACTGGATCTCCTTCCTTCACTGATGTTTCGAAAGCTGGAAGATCAATAATGGTGCTACTGTGCCACAGGGCTAAATCATCCAATCGTGTTCACTATTGCTGAAAAGGATTACTTTGATTTCTCCTTGACAATCTGCATCAATTCCTCTTCCCGTGACGTGAACCCTTTGCAAGGCCAAGCTCCAGTGAGCAGTTCCCCAAACAAAGTGTCCTGGAGGAATCTGAACTCCTCTTTCCGTATTGATAACTCTCATTTGCTTCTGATTTATCCTAATTAATTCCAGTGCATCACAGTCCAGCCCTGCAGCCTCTGGGGGGCCCTGTCAGGGACCATGGCACCCAGAACAATTTCCCAGGAAGTCCAAGTCTCACTGGCCATGGTTGTATTTGCAAACCGGGAGCAGCCATGCACATCCAGGGCCTTTCCATTTCCCAGTGGGCCCATTGCTAAGGGTAGGGAGCACATCTGGGAGTTGGCTTCTCCATCGGGACAGCTTCTCAGCTCCTCATTTTTTCAACTGCTCTTTTAACAAACATTCATCTGTCCAACCAATGCCGCAGCTTGTGGATAGCCTGCTGTATGAAAAACCCAGCAGTCTTAATCACTGTGTTTTCCACACTAACAAAAAACACATTCCACATCACAGTGTCAGCAAACCCCATGAAAGCAGCCAATTTCATCCCTTCCTCCTGTATTCATTATAAACAGTCTCACAAAGTTTGCCGTGACATTGATGTCCTTGTTAAAGCTTTTCTGTAGGGTATTCAGTGTTACATCCCTGAGCAACCAAAGCTAACACACGAGTACTGTCAGCATTATTTCACATTATTATTATTATTATTTATATAAAAATAAAAATATTATTTCATGACATGTAAGATATGCGTACACATATGTAGATATAACACAGTAACATTATTATATCACAAGCACAATGAAATTCAAGCTCAAGAGTAAAACTTTTTCTGTGTCTCCATGTGGGAGTGTTCCAACACAAATTCTTCCTTCTGTTGCTGCTGTTTCCAATATGCTCTTAACAAAATCCATCCTCATCCTCCCAAAACACACAAGTTCTTTTCCTTTTTCCATATGCAATTTTGGGATGCATTTGAAGACACCCACTGGTTCAGCCTCTTTTAACTCACGGCTCCACTGCTCCCACGGTGCTCTGACCTCAGCCCACTCCTGAGACACACAACTCTAGGGAAGGGCTTCGCATCCAGCAATTTCCAACGGGACGGACTCCTTATATTTACATTTTAAAAGTGACATTTTGTTGTGATCCAGCCAGACTACGCCACTTTGCTTTTACCAGTGGGCAAGGTCAGCACCAAAGACACAGACACCAGCTGAAGGAATTGCCTAATTTTCTAAAGTTCAAAGCAGCAAAGAATCACAGAAGGAGAAGCTCAGCAATGCACCCAGTCCTCACTCCCAAGAAGTGCCCGCAGTGATTAAGAAAGATCCCTCAGCAGTTCCCCCCAGACTTTACCATCACCCAGATGCACACATCAGCTGGGGGAAGCTGTCACAGCCAAGGACTGCAGAGCCACTCCCGGACACTGGGAATTCCTGCAGGTGCCTCCAGCCACAGCTGAGGCTTCCAGCCCCGCTGAGAGAGGGCCCAGCTCTGACAGTGCTGAAGAAACAAACTGACAGCACTTCTAGTGCAGCAACATCTGGTTTCATTCTCCTCTTGGCTCACACCCAGAGCCTGGCCAGGGCTCAAGGAGGAACCCAAGGAGTTGGCTTTGACCAAACACACCCCAAACAAGGCCAGATGTTGGATTTCATGGCCTTGTTCGGCTTCTAAATACACAAAGGTCAATCCACCTTTCACTCATGAGTGCATACATCTATCACAGCACTCATGTCTGTGCATAGTTTGGTCATGTGTGGATACAAAGATAACATTTGGTTGGAAGGTTCATCCAGAGATCCCCTTTGGCTCAGGGCCTGGTGTTCAGCCCTCAGTCAGGGCCTCTTGTCCAGCCTTTGGTACTTCAGGCATGTGATTTACTGCTGGGCTTGACAGTGCTGGGTGAACAGCAGGACTGCATGAGCTCTGAGGTCTTTCCCAACTGGAAGGATTCTGTAATTCCAGGATTCCATCTGCTGCATTCAGCTAGGTCCATGTTAGCAGCATTCCTTGAGTCCAAAAGGCCCCTCTTGGTCAGCCCTTGTGGCCTAAGGCTCCAGCTCCTTTAGCTCCTGCTGCTAAGCTGCTCAGGCTGAACGAGAGGGCTCAGGGAGAAGAAGAATACAGCTCATGCAATTCCTTCTGGGACGCTGAGAGGGGAGGGTGTGGCACCAGGAGCATTGTTTGCTGTGGCCTCCTCTCTACCCTTCAGGCCCTTCAGTGCTTTGAAGCAGCCAAGAGCTTTCTTCAAGGGTGCAAGGAAGCAGCTGTTCCTGCTCCCAGCTCTGGCTCTTCCCACTCTCTGACCTTGACTGGTTTTGTCCCTCTGGCTGTGCCCTCTGCTCCCCCTGTGCTTGGTGGCTGCTGCCCAGGACTGTGGCACTGGCACACATCAAGGGCTCCAGCCCCTCCTTTCTCTGCCCTTGCAGCTGCCTGCTCACAGCAGCCTTTTCCACCTGGAAGCTCCCCATGGAGAGAGAGTCCCCACCTCTGTTCCCTGCACAACCTCCAGGATGCCAGCGCTGCCATCTCCAGTCCCTGCTGGCACTGAGGGCTCCCAGGTGCCCCAGGCTGCTGTGACACCACTGCACACCGCAGGGAACAGTGCCAGGAGGAGTTCAGCTGTGCTGCTCCATCAGTCTGTGCCCACCAAAGGGGAAAAGCCTCAGCCCTGCAGGGCCAATAGCTGCTCACAACTCTTGTGGCCAGAATGTCTGCTGAGGGCCAGCCAGGCTGCTGCAGTGGCACCGACCTCCCAGCCACCACCATTGCAGTCATGTCCCCTGGGCCTGGCTCTTCCCTTTCCTCTGTCCCTCTCCTGTCCCTGCAGGGATGAAGAGTTTTGCCATTAATATCTTGTCCCCAAGGTGCTGGGGCCAATTGCTTCCCAGTCGGGTTCCTGGAGCACGAGTGGCTTTGCAGAGCCCAGCCAGAAATGACCCCTGAAGCTGCAGCTCTGCAGTGGTGGCCACCAGGCCGGGTTGCCAAGGGAGGCTTGTGGCCATGCCCTGGAAGCAGCTGCTGCTGCCAAGGTGCCTTTGGTGTCTCAGGCTCTCCCTGGCACAGGTGCCACCACGGCACTCTGCACTTGTGCCCGAGGCCCTCCCTGTTTTGGGGCTGGCCTGGGCCTTTTCCTGCAGCGGGATCTGCCCTGGCCATGGCACAGGAAAGGCAGTTCCTGCTGCAGCAGGAGGCTCTGCCTGGAATGGGCTCAAACAACTCCAACAAGACTCTGTTTGCAAAGCTCCCGGTGGGAAATGAAGAGGGGGATCACGCTGCTTTTGGGGTCAACAGTGCTGAAACCAGCCTGACTCCTCCATCCCCAAGATCAACATCCTGAGAGGGAGCTGAAGCTGTGGCAGAGCTGGTAAAATGCCCAGAGAAAGGAACAACCAAGTGCCACCGCTGAGAACTTCTGCAGAGCTGCTGAGTTGGCACAGCCTGGGCACATCTGCCTGACAGGGCAGCACTTCAGACTGGAAGAGCCCCGTGCCAGATTTTAACGGCAGCGTGTCCCAACATTTCCCTCCTTGGAGGGGTGGGGGCCTTCCTCCCTGCAGTGGGGACACCCCTCAAGGTCACTGCTCCAGGCTGAGCCAAAGGGACTTGCCCACGGTTGTTGGTTTGGGGCAAGGACATCAATCTCTACTTAATAACTGGTTTTGCTTTAACACAATTGCTTCAAAATTGCATCCTGTCTCACCCTGAGTGTCCCTGCAGAGGAACAGACACGCAGTTCCACAAGCTCAGGGTTCTCCTTTGATGAGGAATCTGGCATGCAAATGGCCTTGTAAGAAGCATAAAAGCTGAGGGAATGGACTAGAAATTATTAGAAAAAAATGACCCTTCTTTCAGACAAAGTTCACCCAGTTCACCTGCATTTCCCCGTTTTAGATTCTTTTTGTCATCTACTCTGGGAGGGCTGCAGTCAGGGCTGCATTCCCTTACAATTCCTGGTCGATGACTTGTGAGTCTTAGACACTGTAAAGTACCATGAGCTGCAGAGAGTTTGCCTTCCCGTGGCTTTGTTGGAAAGCAATGCTGGAGACATAAGGGCAGTGCTTGGGTGGGGCAGGAATCCTCCAGCCAGGGAACGTGCCCCGGCGGCAGTGTGTGAGCCTCAGCGGGGCCAATGCACAGCAGCGAGCGAGGGGATTGCTGTGTCACTGTGCGGGAGTCAGGACTCTGGGCCTTGGCTGAACAGGGCAAAGTTCCCGTGTTTGGACAGACTCAGGGGCTGCCCCGGGGCGCGCGGGGCTCGGGCATGGGGCGTGTGGGGCGAGCGGCGAACGGACACGCGGACACGCGGACAAACGGCCCCGGCGCTTCGGCAGCAGCGGCAGCAGCGGCAGCAGCAGCGGCAGCAGCAGAAGCAGCAGCGGCAGCAGCAGCAGCAGCAGCGGCAGCAGCAGCAGCGGCAGCAGCAGCGGCAGCAGCAGCAGCGTGTCTACAAGCCCTCTTACTCTCTTTCTTGTTCATTCTATCCCTTCTCCCCGGGCTCCGTTCCCCAGACCCCCCCGTCGTCTCCCCCTCTCCCCCTGCCGGACCGGGCCATGCCCCCGGCCCGCCCCCGGCCTCGGGCGGGGCTGCCCCGTCACCTGCCCCGTCCGTCCCACCCCGGGCTCGCCTCTGCTCGGCTCTGGCTTTCGTGGCTGTGGCGGTGCTGGGCGGGCATCAGTGCCTGGGGCTGGGGCAGCATCGCTGCCCTTTGGCTTTGCCTGGCCGGAGCCCGAACCCGAGCCCGGCCCCGGCCCCGACCCCGAGCCCGGCCCCGACCCCCGCCCCTACCCCGGCTCCGGCCCCGCCTCCGGCCCCTGCCCCGGCTCCGGCCCCTGCCCCGGCCCCGGCCCCGGCTCCTCCAGGGGCCCGCTGAGGATACACGCGGCGCGGCCGCTCCCGCCGCCTCCGCTGCGGCTTCCCCGGCCCGAGCTCCGCCGCTCGGCAGCGCGGCCGCCGGCCCCGAGCCGCCAAGGCCCGGGGCGGGTGGGGATGCCCGGCCCGGGACGGTCGGGGGGCGGTCGGGGGCCGTGTGTGGCCCCGGGCCGAGCGCTGACGGCCGCGTGTCGCCCGCAGGGAAGGCGCAGGGGGCCTTGCAGGAGCGGTACCGGCTGGGTTCGCTGCTGGGCAGCGGCGGCTTCGGCAGCGTCTTCTCGGGGACCCGGCTCGCGGACGGCGCCCCGGTGAGTGGCGGGGCCGGCGGCGGGCGGAGGAGGAGGAGGAGGAGGAGGAGGAGGAAGAGGAAGAGGAAGAGATGGAGGGCGGAGGAGGAGGCCGGGGCGCGGCGGGCCGGGCGGCGATCTGAGCCCGCTGCTGCCCCTTGGTTCGCAGGTGGCCATCAAATGCGTGCGGCGGGATCGCATCCGCCATTGGGGCGAGCTGGTGAGTGAGCGGGGCCAGCGGCAGAAGCCGGGGCGTTGCGGGCGGCGGGGAGCCGGGGCCCGGCAGGCTGGGAGCCGCCGGGAGCCCTGCAAGGAGAGCGGGCGTGGGCTGAGCGGGGGATGCAGAGCATCCCAGGCTGGCTGAGGCATTCCAGAGCCCTGGCACGGCCTCAGCCCCACTGACGGCATCGTGGTCCTCGCGCAGCCCAACGGCGCCCGTGCGCCCCTGGAGGTCGTGCTGCTGGACAAGGTGTCCACTGGGTTCCGTGGAGTAATTCAGCTCCTGGAGTGGTTGGAGCTGCCCAGCTGCGTCTTGTTGGTGCTGGAGCGTCCCGAGCCATGTCAGGACCTCTTGGATTTCATCGTGGCTCGGGGCTCCCTGCCGGAGGAGGAGGCGCGGGGGCTGTTCCGCCAGGTGCTGGAGGCCGTGCGGCACTGCAGCAGCTGCGGGGTCCTGCACCGCGACATCAAACCTAGCAACATCCTCATCGACCTGGCCACCGGACAGGCCAAACTGATTGACTTTGGCTGTGGCACCTTCCTCCAGGACACACTCTACACCCAGTTTGCAGGTGAGCCCAGCCTGGGGGATGCCCCTGGGCATCTCATGGCCCAGCCTGACTGTGGCACCCCGCTTGGATTCCCCGCTTTGCTGCAGGTCATGGGATTGCTTCTCCTGCACCAAAAGTTGCTTTTGAGTGGGGATCAGAGGGGAGCCAGCTCCCAGCCCTGCCAACGGCATTCACCACCCACTCAGCCGTGGCTGGAGCTGGGGCAGCCAGCCCGACACAAACCCCCTGGGGGGAGCAAGAGAGGGGGCTCAGACCCGTGCACGGCTCCGTTTGGTGTGCAGGCGAGGAAGGGCTTGGACTGCTTTGCTGCCCCTGTTTGCCTTGGCTTGTTAATGTTTATTGGGGGCAATGCAAGCAGAGAGGAGAGTGGGTTTTTCCCACCCCTGGGTGGGTTTTTCTTCTGGGTGTCATGGTTGGGCCTTCTCAGGGCTTCTGCTGCCCTCTCCCAACACCAGTGGTTTCTTTTCCGTCCCTCCTTTTTGTACGCCGGAGTCAGGTGTTGGTGACGAGGCAGCGGGTCACTCCTGTGCCACTGGTGCGGTCCCCCCAATCCCAGGGATGCTGGGGCGAGGCGCTGGGAGCAGCAGCATCCCCGTGATGAGCTCCATCTGTATTCCATAGGGACACGGTCCTACAGCCCCCCAGAGTGGACCCACCTGAAATGCTACCACGGCGAGGCAGCAACGGTCTGGTCCCTGGGTATCCTGCTGTACCAGATGGTCTGCGGGAAGCACCCGTTCAAGAAGGGCCGGGACATCGTCTGGGGCCAGCTCATGTTCCCACGAGGGCTCTCTCAAGGTGAATCCTCATCTCTGGGATGTGGCACATGTCCTGCTCTCCTGCTCTCCTCCAAAACAGGGAATTGACTGCAAAGCTCAGGCCCAGCTCTGAGCAGATCCAGCAGAGCCTGGGCACGGGAACAGTGGGGCAAAGTGAACAGGATCCTCCTTCAGCTGACCGGTGATTTGTGGTTTCTCTCCCCAGAGTGCCAAGATGTTATCAGATGGTGTTTATGCATGCACTCCATGGACAGGCCATCTTTGGAAGATCTCTTCTATGACCCCTGGCTGCAGGGTGTTCACCTGCCCTAGAAGATGGGAGAGATTCACAGGCACCGTTTGATCCGGGAGCCTGGATCAAACAGCTCCACACATGTCTTGGTGATAAGAAGCAAAGAAACACAGACTTTTTTCTCCTGCCTGTACCATGGAGCAGGGGTCATCAGATGGGAACGTCCGTTCTGGAGCTGAGCTGGTCTTGCAAGCACTGGCGGCCACCATGCATCCTGGTTTTACTTGTCCTGCTTCAGTGATGGCTGAGTCCCTGGGCAGAACACTGACAGCCTGGTCTGGCCCCCAGGGAAGGAGCAGCAGCCCCTGGAGAAGCTGTACCAGGTGGGGCTGCTGCAAGGACAGCCTCAAGGATGACAGCCTCTTCCTTGACCTGGCCACTGGCAGCAGGAGATGATGGACTTTGATTCTGGCACCTTCTTCAAAGACATGCTCCACGCCCAGTGTGCAGGTGAGTCCACAGCCAGGGGGATGCTCCCAGATCTGGGCATGGCCTGGCCCCTGGCTGGCAACCAAAGGTTCCCCTTTGCTGGAGTAGATGCAAGGAGTTCTTCAGTGGGCTGCCAAGGTGCTTTTTGGCTCTGGGCAGCTGCTGAGGGGCTGGATGTGCCATGGCTGGCTGCAGGCTGGGCACGTGTCCTGCCCTCGTGCTCTGCTCCCAGAGGCAGCAGTGACTGGGAGGTTTGTGTCCAGCTCTGGGCACAGGCAGCATGGCCTGGGCACTGCTCATGGTTGGGACAAGGGGGACAGGAGCCTTCAGCTGAGGGGTGGTTTCTGGGTTCTCTCCTTGCAGCCGGGCTCTGCGGATGCTGAGGCAGCTCTGGGCCGTGCCAGGGCTCTGCTGGGCTCAGCCCTGGGCACGGCTGGGCCTGCTCTGCCCTCACAGGGCTCTGAGAGCTTTGCATCACACGAGCCCGTTCCCAGCACACCGCCTGAGCTTTCTGCTTTTGCAGGTGAGGGAGACTCTCCTGCAGGCCAAGAGATTGCAGTTAGGGACACACACCCAATTGGCAAGAACCCAAACTCTCCACGGTCCCAGCTGAATGCCTGGATCTCCACAGGATGTTTTGTCTGTCTCCATTCCTTTTTGTCTGGAATTGTGCCGTAGCAATTGTGCAATTTCTTCCTCCTCTAGAAGTGCCACGAGTGGGCAAAACCTGGCGAGTGGGCCGTGTTCCTAAGGCAGTGCAGTCTGGAGCTGATGGATGGAGAGTTGCCCTTCTGCACTTCCAAACCAGAGCAAAAAGCTGTAAGTGGGTCTTTCCATCTTGAAGAAATCACTGACAATTTCAAAGGGAACAGCGCACCTCATTTGAAGGGTGAGAAGGAAGGGCATCTTCAAAAAGGATTTGGGGTTTGACAGAGTTTAGTTTCCCAGTCCTGCTTGGAGCTGGCAGGGCACAAAGCAATTTCCTCTTGCTTCAACCACAATTGAAAATAACAATATTGGAAATAAACCCCAACATCGTTTTAAATAGGCTGCTGAGGTCAGTAAGATGGATCCATACCATCAGCACGTTTCTAAAGTAAATAACTTAGTCCTTGTTTTAAAAAGATCGGTTGCCCCTTTATCCAAAGGTCTGGACTACTTTTCACTAACACGTTGTTTTGTTTGTATCTTTCACATGTTTTCTGTGTTTTTTTTTTTCCTTTTCTATGTTTTTTGTTTTTCCTAGAACAGAAATCCTCTCCTAAAACAGGAGTGTCCTTCGCTCCTGGTTCCCGTGTGGAGCAGCTCCTTCCCGCTGGCTGAGCTGCCCAGGCAGAGCCCAGCAGCTCCTGGCCCTGCAGGCCTGAGGCTTTTCCCATTGCTGGGCACGGACTGATGGAGCAGCACAGCTGAACACAGGGACACACAGAGGGACCAGGAGCAGCTGCCTTTGTCCACCTGGAGCTCCAAGGGCCAAACTCTCAGCAGACAGGGCTGGAAGAGACTTGCAGGCTCCCTGTTTGCTGTGCTGCCCCCCCTTGTGCCTGGCCCAGCTCTGTGGGGGCAGAGGGAGAAGAAGGGGCAGAGGGAGAAGAAGGGGCAGCTGCCTCCCAGCTCCCAACCCCCAGCCCAGGGACCCCTGTGTGTGCTTGGGGCACTGTCAGCACCCGCTGCTCCAGCCACCGCTTCTGCTGGCACTGACAGAAACAGCCAAATTGTGGCTGATCCCGAGGGAGCAGCAGCAGTGCCTGGATCTGATCCCTGACTCTGGGCAGGGCTGGAAAAAAACGACACCCACAGCAGCAGCAGCAGCAGCAGCAGCAGCAGCAGCACATGGACCTGACTTTGAGCACAGCCCCTGGCACTGTTCCCTGCGGTGTGCAGTGGTGTCACAGCAGCCTGGGGCACCTGGGAGCCCTCAGTGCCAGCAGGGACTGGAGATGGCAGCGCTGGCATCCTGGAGGTTGTGCAGGGAACAGAGGTGGGGACTCCCTCTCCATGGGGAGCTTCCAGGTGGAAAAGGCTGCTGTGAGCAGGCAGCTGCAAGGGCAGAGAAAGGAGGGGCTGGAGCCCTTGATGTGTGCCAGTGCCACAGTCCTGGGCAGCAGCCACCAAGCACAGGGGGAGCAGAGGGCACAGCCAGAGGGACAAAACCAGTCAAGGTCAGAGAGTGGGAAGAGCCAGAGCTGGGAGCAGGAACAGCTGCTTCCTTGCAGCCTTGAAGAAAGCTCTTGGCTGCTTCAAAGCACTGAAGGGCCTGAAGGGTAGAGAGGAGGCCACAGCAAACAATGCTCCTGGTGCCACACCCTCCCCTCTCAGCGTCCCAGAAGGAATTGCATGAGCTGTATTCTTCTTCTCCCTGAGCCCTCTCGTTCAGCCTGAGCAGCTTAGCAGCAGGAGCTAAAGGAGCTGGAGCCTTAGGCCACAAGGGCTGACCAAGAGGGGCCTTTTGGACTCAAGGAATGCTGCTAACATGGACCTAGCTGAATGCAGCAGATGGAATCCTGGAATTACAGAATCCTTCCAGTTGGGAAAGACCTCAGAGCTCATGCAGTCCTGCTGTTCACCCAGCACTGTCAAGCCCAGCAGTAAATCACATGCCTGAAGTACCAAAGGCTGGACAAGAGGCCCTGACTGAGGGCTGAACACCAGGCCCTGAGCCAAAGGGGATCTCTGGATGAACCTTCCAACCAAATGTTATCTTTGTATCCACACATGACCAAACTATGCACGGACATGAGCGCTGTGATAGATGTATGCACTCATGAGTGAAAGGTGGATTGACCTTTGTGTATTTAGAAGCCGAACAAGGCCATGAAATCCAACATCTGGCCTTGTTTGGGGTGTGTTTGGTCAAAGCCAACTCCTTGGGTTCCTCCTTGAGCCCTGGCCAGGCTCTGGGTGTGAGCCAAGAGGAGAATGAAACCACATGTTGCTGCACTAGAAGCGCTGTCAGTTTGTTTCTTCAGCACTGTCAGAGCTGGGCCCTCTCACAGCGGGGCTGGAAGCCTCAGCTGTGGCTGGAGGCACCTGCAGGAATTCCCAGTGTCCGGGAGTGGCTCTGCAGTCCTTGGCTGTGACAGCTTCCCCCAGCTGATGTGTGCATCTGGGTGATGGTAAAGTCTGGGGGGAACTGCTGATGGATCTTTCTTAATCACTGCGGGCACTTCTTGGGAGTGAGGACTGGGTGCATTGCTGAGCTTCTCCTTCTGTGATTCTTTGCTGCTTTGAACTTTAGAAAATTAGGCAATTCCTTCAGCTGGTGTCTGTGTCTTTGGTGCTGACCTTGCCCACTGGTAAAAGCAAAGTGGCGTAGTCTGGCTGGATCACAACAAAATGTCACTTTTAAAATGTAAATGTAAGGAGTCCGTCCCGTTGGAAATTGCTGGATGCGAAGCCCTTCCCTAGAGTTGTGTGTCTCAGGAGTGGGCTGAGGTCAGAGCACTGTGGGAGCAGTGGAGCCGTGAGTTAAAAGAGGCTGAACCAGTGGGTGTCTTCAAATGCATCCCGAAATTGCATATGGAAAAAGGAAAAGAACTTGTGTGTTTTGGGAGGATGAGGAGGGATTTTGTTAAGAGCATATTGGAAACAGCAGCAACAGAAGGAACAATTTGTGTTGGAACACTCCCACATGGAGACACAGAAAAAGTTTTACTCTTGAGCTTGAATTTCATTGTGCTTGTGATATAATAATGTTACTGTGTTATATCTACATATGTGTACGCATATCTTACATGTCATGAAATAATATTTTTATTTTTATATAAATAATAATAATAATAATAATGTGAAATAATGCTGACAGTACTCGTGTGTTAGCTTTGGTTGCTCAGGGATGTAACACTGAATACCCTACAGAAAAGCTTTAACAAGGACATCAACGTCACGGCAAACTTTGTGAGACTGTTTATAATGAATACAGGAGGAAGGGATGAAATTGGCTGCTTTCATGGGGTTTGCTGACCCTGTGATGTGGAATGTGTTTTTTGTTAGTGTGGAAAACACAGTGATTAAGACTGCTGGGTTTTTCATACAGCAGGCTATCCACAAGCTGCGGCATTGGTTGGACAGATGAATGTTTGTTAAAAGAGCAGTTGAAAAAATGAGGAGCTGAGAAGCTGTCCCGATGGAGAAGCCAACTCCCAGATGTGCTCCCTACCCTTAGCAATGGGCCCACTGGGAAATGGAAAGGCCCTGGATGTGCATGGCTGCTCCCGGTTTGCAAATACAACCATGGCCAGTGAGACTTGGACTTCCTGGGAAATTGTCCTGGGTGCCACGGCCCCTGACAGGGCCCCCCAGAGGCTGCAGGGCTGGACTGTGATGCACTGGAATTAATTAGGATAAATCAGAAGCAAATGAGAGTTATCAATACGGAAAGAGGAGTTCAGATTCCTCCAGGACACTTTGTTTGGGGAACTGCTCACTGGAGCTTGGCCTTGCAAAGGGTTCACGTCACGGGAAGAGGAATTGATGCAGATTGTCAAGGAGAAATCAAAGTAATCCTTTTCAGCAATAGTGAACACGATTGGATGATTTAGCCCTGTGGCACAGTAGCACCATTATTGATCTTCCAGCTTTCGAAACATCAGTGAAGGAAGGAGATCCAGTTCAGATCAGCACTGTTTGTGGAGATCAAGGCTTTGGATGCAGCAGTCCTAATAATGGAGCCAAAGTGTGGGTGGAGAGGCCAAGTGGCCCTCCCGAGCCAGCTGCAGGAACAGCTCTGGGGAAAGACAAGACTGTTGGAATGCTGGAACCTGGCAATATGTCCCTGCAGCCAAGTGCTCTATGTGAGAACAAGTGGATGTTTTGGGATATTGTTTTAGAGATCGTGCCAGACCACATCTGCGTGTTTGCCCCAAGGGTCCCGTTTGGGAAATGCTCTGATCCACGGGGCTCCATGTGAAGGCTGATGTGACACTGAGGCACTTCCAGACAAATTCCAGCCAGGAGCCTGGGGGTCCCTCAGGGCCTGGGACCCGGCACCTCTCCAGCCAAAGGGGAAAGGACCCCAGCAAGCCTTGTTACCCACAGACAGCGTGGGAAAGCTGAACAGCAAAGGTCCCTAGGGACATTATTCTGGACTTAAATGGGCACCAGCTGCATGGACAGTGGAATTACTGTTCCTAACCCGGATGAGACTGAGGAAAAAGAATGAGTCACCTTGTCACTAAAGTAGTGCTTATGTCTGTAAGTTGTGTCTTGAGAGTCAGCCAGAATCTTTGTTTGCCAGAAACACCTGTAGAGTTTCATCAGGGATTAGTCCTGAAATTGTTCTGAAAATGTAAAGATCTTAGTAGCCAAAATACTCCATGTAAGTAATTGCTGGGTATGTCCTCAACTAATGTTGGGAGGAATGGGGGTCCCTTGGAGGGCCCACCCTGTGGGGTGGCCAGAGCTCTGTCCATGGGCTCTGACTCCTAACAGAGTCAGTGCAGGGACAGTTAAAGAAAACTGTGCTGTGCAAAAAAGGAATACAATGATCAGCTTCACAGGGTTCACTAAGATTTCCCTTCAGTAGAAACTGAACCCTGTTGGAGTTAGAGGCCCCAGTGTGAAAGGATTTCTGTGCTTTGCCATCACTCCCAATGTCCATAGAACTTGGGGTGCTGGAGCTGGTCAGGGTCAGTGTTAGAGCACTGCCAGCTGCAGGGCCACTGTGAAACTGCTGTGGCCCAAAGGCACGGGGGACACAAGAGGAGCACAGGGAGGAGCCCTGGATGCATCAGCAGCCCACAGTGGGAAATGGGAAATCAGACCTTTGGTACTGGGAATGGGACCTGCTGGATGTGCAGAGACAATGCCTGTAAAGGCTTCCCTCAATGTGTTTGGGTCCTGTTTTTCAGGCAGTGTTGATGCCTCCCTTGGGGGTACTTCAGCAACAAGCAGAAGGAAGAGTTTGGGCCGAGAGAACATTTCCCCCCACAGAGTGCCTTTGGTCTCAGAAAGCCAAAGACTCTGGTTCACCCTGTGCCCCATGAGCACTGCCTCGTCCTATGGAGTTCACATTAATGAGCTACATGGATTATTTGAAGAAGTAGAAAAGGGTACTGTGCAAATATCCAGTAGCACATCCTGTGAGCTCCAACAAACACAAATGGGGCTCTACAGAACCTCATGGCCTTGGATCATCTGCTTGCTGGGCAAGGAGGAGCCTGGGCTATGACGGGACAGGAATGTTGCACTTCTATCAGTGATGAGTCTGAAGTGCAGCAATCAGGAATCACCTCAATAGGAAGAGCAGTAGAAGAGTGGCAGAAAGAAGAAAATTCTTCTTGCTGAGATTGCCTTCATGCCTGCCAAATTGGAGGCTGCTGTGAAATGCATTTGTGGCAGTCACTGCAAACATTGCAGTGTGAGCCCTTGGTGTGTAATGATTCCATGTTAGAGTTGTTGTGACACTTTGTGCTGGGAAATGGAGCACTGAGACTTGTCTCAAGAGAGACACAGTCTCAAGAGAAAGTGGGGATTTGAGAAACAACAGAGAAGAGCAACTAATTAGGCATGTTTTAAAAGAGTTGCAAATTACAGCTCTGAGTAATGAACTGTTCTTCAATTAATGCTTAATTGAAGAACAAGAGGTGATGCCTTTGTGCCTCATGCCTAAATCCAAGAATCCATTATTGAAGGAATTGTTATGGAGGCTGTAGTTCATGCCTTGGTCAAAGCACTGGTTGACGTACCAAGGCCCGAACACCAGGCCCTGAGCCAAAGCTGAATTCTAGATGCACCTTCCAAGCAAATGTTATATTTTTATCTGCTCATCAATGAGGCATTTTTAGCAATACGATCTCTGTATCTGTGTATTGGTGAAACAAGGATTTACCTTTCAGCATTTAGAAATCCAACAAGGTCCCATCTGGCCTTGTTTGGGGGTGTTTGGTCCAAGTGAACTCCCTTGGTTCCTCCTTGAGCCCTGGCCAGGTGTTGGGAGGAACCAAACAGGAGACTTAAACCCATGTTCCTGCACTAGGAGTGCTGTCAGATTCTCTGTTCAACACCATCAGAGCTGGGCCCTCTCTCAGCAGGGCTGGAAGCCTCAGCTGTGGCTGGAGGCACCTGCAGGAATTCCCAGTGTCCGGGAGTGGCTCTGCAGTCCTTGGCTGTGACAGCTTCCCCCAGCTGATGTGTGCATCTGGGTGATGGTAAAGTCTGGGGGGAACTGCTGATGGATCTTTCTTAATCACTGCGGGCACTTCTTGGGAGTGAGGACTGGGTGCATTGCTGAGCTTCTCCTGTTGTGATTCTTTGCAGTTTTGCGTTATATAAATTACGCAATTCCTTCAGCTGGTGTCTGTGTCTTTGGTGCTGACCCTGGCCACTGGTGAAACTGAGTCCCATCGTGCCTAGGAGTTACCTGGGAAGACAAACGCCACCACTGCAAATGTCCCCTGGTTTCTGCCTTCTTCCCCCCACTTTATACGCTGAGCATGATGTCCCATGGTCCGGGATCTCCCCCGGGTCAGTTGGGGTCACCTGTCCTGGCTGTGTCCCCTCCCAAGCTCCCCAGCACCCCCAGCCCCTCCCCAGCATGGCTGGACGAGGGGCAGGAAAGGCCTTGGCTCTGTGCAAGCTCAGCAAGAGCAAAACCATCTGTGTGTGATGGAGCCTGTGCTCAGCACCCGACCCCAGCAGCGTCTAGGTGCCAGCGTCCGTGGCATCAGGCCCTACAAGGGGTTTCCATGGCAAGTGCCATGCCAGGTGACCCAGGTGTCCTGTCCCAGTGAGGCTTGCCATGGAAACAGTGCCCAGCTGACCTTTCTGTCTGGCTGAGCTGGCCTTTGGCCCTGGCCCTGGGGTTTGCTGCTGGTCCCGCTGCGCCTGCCCAGCCAGCGCGGCACAGGGCAGGTGGCCATGGCACAAGCCCCCAGCGAGGGATCCCCTCTGGCTCTGGGCAGTGACAGCAGCCCTGAGCAAGGGGCCCAGGGCAGGTTTCCATGACAAGCAGCCATCACAATGGCTCCAGGCATTGGCTGCCGTGGCACCAAACTGAGGAAGGGGTCTCTGTGGCTGTTGCCATGGCACCTGACTGCATCAATGAGTGTCAGTGCAGTTCAAGCTGGACCAGCCCCGGCACCGCTTTGTCCTCAGGCTTGCCATGGCAGCTGAGGACACAACAGGTCTGCATGCAAGTGCCCATGGAACCTGACTGCACAAATGGCTCCTTGGGGTGGTTTCCAAGGCAACTTGAACTGATGAGGGTTGCCCTGGCACCCAAACCCACTAGTGGGGGTCAGTGCAGTATCCCTGGCAACAGTCCCTTGCAATGGCCCAGGGCACCTTGGGATGCTAATCCACCCTCACAGCTGGGCAGGGCAGCTCTGGAATGGTCTTGGTGCTGCCTGGGGCTTGGCACACACTTGAGGAGGGTGTCTGTTTTCAGTGGGGAACTTTTCGTTGTTTGGAGCAATCAAAACTGTTGTAGGTTGGTGTAAAAAAAAAAAAAAAAACAAAGAGGAAAACCCTTCTTAGGGTGTGTGCAGCCAGTTCTCCAAGCAAAGCAGGGGTGTCAGCTGAGTCAGGACAGACAGGATGCGGTTGGGGAATGTGCAGCAAGGTTGTCCACACCGGGTCAAACCTCAAGGCACAGCTTCTCTGAGCAGGCCAGACCTCCTTAGGAGAGACCCTGGAACAATATCCATCACACAATGCTACAATCTCAGGGCCTGAGAGGAGACTGCAGAAACCTCTCCAGGAGTCCAAGTCAGAAAAAAGAATGCAAAGGGTCTGGAGGCATTAATGGGTCCCACTGAGGTCCAGCTGCAGCACAGGCTGCTCATGGGCTCCTTGCAGGAGGGAATTGGAGGCCAGGATTGCACAAAATCCTCACAGAGACTCAGTGTGGGAAGGAAAATGCAAAGTACCCTAAAATACCTTGGTTATCTCAAAGCATTAATGAGCGCCCCCCCCAGTGTCAATACAGAGCAATCAAGGGACTCCTTAAAGTAGATAATTGGAGGTCATGATTGCACAAACCTCTCCTGGAGTCGGTATCAAAAGGGAAACACCTAGTACTTGAAAAATCTGAAGTACCCTGAAGCATTAATGAGCCCCACTGAGTGTTGGTAATGACTAAGAATCTCAAGGGACTCATTAGAGCAGATAATTGAAGACCAGGATTGTAGGAAGCTCTGAGAGACTCCAAGGCAAGAGCAAAGGCCAAGGTCCTTTGAAAAACCTGCAGTCCCTGGAAGCATTCAGGAGCCCCCCAGGGCCATTCCTGACCAAGGCTCCCCAGGGACTCATGCCAGCAGATCCCTGAGGCCACCGGGGTGTGGGGCAGGGGAGGATGCTGAGGGCAGGACAAGGGGGTGACAGTGCCCAGCCTTGCTGGGGCTGTGCCAGGAGGCCCCAGTGGCTCAGGACAAGGTGTCTCCTCCCAGCCCTTGGTGGCACAGACGCTGCTGTGCCCCAGGGCACCAAGACTTGGCTTCTCCTGGGCACTGCCAGCCCTGCCAGGGCCCTTGGCCATGTCCAGCACAGCTTGTCCTGCACTGTCCCACAGCTGCTGCTGTGCCCCTGCAGGCTGCACACTCCCATCTCGCTGCCCCCCTGGCTCTGCCCTGCCACTGCCCACCCTGCCCTGACTTCTGCCCAGGCTGTCTCTGCAACCCCCAACCAATGGGCTGGGGATGGGCAAGTGTTCCTTAGGGCACAGGGAGGGGACAGCTTGGCTGGGGTGACCCAAGGGCTCTCCCATTGCATGCGATGTCAAGGGCAGCAATACACTGAGGGCAAGGAAGGGCGTCAGATGGTCTCTGAATTTTCTCTATTAATACGTTTGTCTTCCAAAGCAACCACTACATCTACTGAATTCTTGCCTCCCTGTGGTTTTCTTTGCTTCTGCATTTGGCCTTTGCTTTTTACTTCCTTGCCCTGCCCTCCCCATTAATCTCTCTTTCTGTTGACCCACAGGTTTTCAGCTTATTTTCTCCTGTTGTCTGACTGAGGAGGGCCAGTGACAGACACTTGGCTGTCACTTGATGGACAGAGAGGTTTAACCATGGTCACCTTTCCTAAGCCTTCTCTTCTGGGCACAGCCAGCAATGTCAGGGCTCTGTCAGGTGCCCAGCCCTGAGCTGGGCTCATGCCCCGCTCACAGCCACAGGGCCATCCAGGGACACGAGTCCTTCCCTGGCACACACACAGACAGTTCATTGCAGCACGGGCAGCGGCTCCCTGGGCTCTGCTGCCGCTGCCAGAGCCTGGCAGGGAGCTCAGCCCTGCGGGTGTCACCCTGCCCTGCCCCTGCCCCAGGTGCCCCACAGCCGGAGGGATGGACACGGGGAGCTCTGGGCACAGGAGCTCATCCCAGCCCTGCATTCAGGAGTTCCCCGGGGACCTTACTCTCTGGAAACTCCAGGAAGAGCTGAAGGTATTTGTTCTCCCTGGGTTTATGTCGTCGTCGTCCCCACCCCCACCCCACGCAGAGGATGCTCAGGGCTGTGTCTTGTCCTTGCACTGCAAACACAGACTCCTGACCCGGTCACTTGATGTCCCTCCATAGAGGGAAGAGCAACCTCTGTGACCTGGGCTGAGAGGCCACTGCTGGAAGCAGCGCTGCCTTTGCAAGGGCACACCTGGGGGCCTCCACCCTGAACACTGCCACATTTTTCTCTTCACTGCTGATTTCCTCTCCAGGGCACTGTGTTGGGCACATCCTTGAGAACAAATTGGGAAGAAGATTGAAGCTTTCGGGCCCTGCTCCGGGGACATGCCCTTGCACCATGGAAATGCTGTTGTAGAGCCCAGCTCTGTCCCAGCAGTGCCCACAACCTGTCCTTGCCTGCAGTCTCTGGACAGTCACCCAGCAGGGCAGGGACCAAGCTGAGAGAGCCCTGAGGCCTTAAACCAGCACAGGGGCTCTGAAGGGGAGTGTGGAAGTGAAGGAAGAGGAGGTTACACAGGAGAAGCCCTGGGGCTCCCTGGCAATGCTGTTCTGCTGGGACTCTTCTCCCCCTGCTCTGCCCACAGGCACCGACCCTGCAGCTCCAGAGATGTCAGGGAGGAAAGATGTCAGGCAAACAAGACAACACAGAGTTCTTTCTGTTGTTTCAGCACACACTTACTGTACTAGAGCTCCCCATTTCTACAGTCTCTGGGTCACACTAGAAAGGCAAATACTGAAATATTTGCCTGAACAGTCCAAGGTTTTGGTGCGAGCAAGTTCTCAGAAGTGTAACACCTGTGTCAGCAGCAAAAATACGGGACACAAAGTGGGCATTAATGAGTAACTTAGTAACAGCTATGCAGAAGAATGACAGTTCATTGCTTCTGAAAACCACTCAGTGATCATTGTCCTCAGGGTGTCCTTCAGGTCCTGGTTCCTCAGGCTGTAGCTGAGGGCGTTCAGGGCTGGAGGCAGCACTGAGTACAGAAGTGACAGTGCCAGATGCAAGGATGGGCAGGAGATGGAGGGGGGCTTCAGGTAGGCAAACATGACAGTGCTGAGGAACAGGGAGAGCACGGCCAGGTGAGGGAGGCAGGTGGAAAAGGCTTTATCCCATCCCTGCTCAGAGGGGATCCTCAGCACGGCCCTGAAGATCTGCACATAGGAGAAAACAATGAATACAGAAGAAGCAAATGCTAAACAGGTACCACCCATGAGTAGGCCAAGTTCCCTGGGGTAGAATTTGGAGCAGGAGAGCTTGAGGATCTGGGGCATTTCACAGAAGAATTGGCCCAGGGAATTGCCCCGGCACAGGGGCAGTGAAAATGGACTGGGAGTGTGCATGAGAGCATGGAGAAAGCCACTGGCCCAGGCAGCTGCTGCCATGTGGGCACAAGCTCTGCTGCCCTGGGGGATCCCCTAGTGCAGGGGTGTGCAGATGGACACGTAGTGCTTGTAGCACACGAGGGTCAGGAGATACTACTCTGCTGTGGTAAAGAACAGCAAGCAAAAGAGCTGTACAGCACATCCTGCACAGGAGATGGGCCTGGTGCCCCAGAGGGAATTGTGCATGGCTTTGGGGACAGTGGTGCAGGTGGAGCCCAGGTCGCTGAGGGCCAGGTTGAGCAGGAAGAAGAACATGGGGGTGTGCAGGTGGTGGCCGCAGGCTACGGCGCTGATGATGAGGCCGTTGGCCAGGAGGGCAGCCAGGGAGATGCCCAGGAAGAGGCAGAAGTGCAGGAGCTGCAGCTGCCACGTGTCTGCCAATGCCAGCAGGAGGAAGTGGCTGCGGGAGCTGCTGTTGGACATTTCTTCACTCCGGGCATTGGAGACTGTAGAAAGAAGGCAATGACAAGCTGGGACAGATTTCCCTTGGTCATTTCTGGTCTAATTTCTTGGGAATCTCACCAATATGACTTCTCTTCCTAGGGGGGATCTTGGCGCAGCTTCTTTATTTTTGAGCTCTGGTTTGTCTTGCTGCCTCATCTTCAGCATTGCTCTCAGCCTGCACACTGGGGAGCTCAGAGGGAAAACTGGGCTCCCTGTGCCCAGGGCAGTCAGACCTGCTGGTCCCCACACAAGTGCACTTTGCTCATGGCAACTCCATTTTAGACAAATGAAATTGAAAATGTTCTTAAACAATAAAGTGGACTTTTTAAAGTCTCCAATTTCAAAATCATTGAACCCTGGAGGCACTGATGGCAGGTGGGGACAAGAAATAGAAAGGTGTCCCTGGTGCTGAGCTCACCTGGATGTGTTTCAGGAATGCAAAGGCCAAAGCCTGAGCCCCAGTCCCTGGCAAGGCAGATCCTGTCCCTCCCTCATTGCTCAGGGCTCTTCCCGGGGCCAGCAGCCATGGCCAAAGTGCTGCAGGAGTTGGCTCTGGCAGGGCCTTTCAGCTGCTGCCCATCCCTGTGCCCTCTGCAGCCCAGGCTGTCCTACGGTGCCCATGCCCTGCCCCTCTGTCCCTGCAGGCTGTCCTCAGCCCCCGGCTGCCCCACCTCGCTGGCCCCTTCCTTTGCTGCCAGCTCTGCCTCCTGCCTGCCTCTGCCTGGCCACACAAAGCCTTGGGCTGCTCCACACTCTTTCTGGGGGATTTCTTGCACCACAGCCCTGCCCTGGCAGAGAAATTCCTTTCTCCTTGGGTCCAGTCTGGCCCTCCCCAGCGGCCCTTGGCATTAATCTTTTCTATCTCTGGCTGTTTTCTGCCATGTCAAAAGGATCCACCATCTCTGAAACCACCCTTCAGGCACTCCCAGGGCTCTCCTCCACCATCCTCAGCCTCCACTCCACTGAGCACAGAGCTCCTTTGTCCCTGTATCGTGGTCATGTGCTTGAGGCCTCCAAACCCCATCCCAGGAGATCTCTGGACTTTCTCCAAGATGTTGGCAAATAAACCAATTCTGCTCATAGTCTGAGAAATTCACCGCAGGACCAGGCCAGCCTGACCTGTCTATCCTGGCTACTTTTGTCTGGGAGCAATCCTTGGATATATGGAATTTGGGAGGCCAAATTCCAATTTAGGTCATGGTCAGGAAGGACAAGAAGGCCGGTTCTTTTCCCTAGGAAGGAAGGCACAGAGCCCCAGTGCTCCAGAGACTGATGAGAGGCAGCCCTGGACATTCCATGGGCAGCCAGACCTGTCAGGTAGCCCCTGGGAGGCCAAGCCAGCCAGACCTGTTCCATGTGTGATAATTGATAAAAGATTCGCGTCAATCATAAAAGTAGCTGGGTTTGTATAAACCAGAATACTCAGGTCTGAAATGAAGCATGGACATTAGACAGAGAAAATACATATGATTAAATAATTTTGTTTAAATCCCCCTATTATGAATATTATGATTTTTTTATTAAATTGTATCTGATACCAGTTTGTAAAACGGGGGTTTCCCACGGCCTGAAAGATATTGCAAAATCAGATTTCCTGCATTTGTATAATCAATTGCAGCCTAAAAGATTTTGCACTACCAGATTTCCTGCCTTGGTGTAATCAATTGCAACTTAGCTGTTAAGACAAGACCCCCATGTCTACTGTTCCTTATCTACCAAGACCACATGGCTGCTTGGCAAACTGTCCCGAGACTACAAGGAAAACCATCCTATAAAAAGGAGCTGCAAACCAAGCTGCAAACCAGTGGGCGCTGATCCCTCACGTTCCCCAGCGCTGCTTGCTCCGTCTATACCAAATAAAGCAATCTAAATTTTGCTAAATATCGAGACTTTGTTTCTCATTTATAATAATTTGGTGCTGAAACCTGGGACATCCTTGGAGCCTTGAGAGGCACTTTGTCCTGGTTTACAGTACAAGATACATATTCTATAACCATCTGAGAAGGGTGATCATCCTTATCTCTGTGGAAAGTATCTTCTGTTAATGGGCCTTTGAGTCTTACTGTATAACTGATGAGATTACATCATCCCATTGGGAGATGCTCCAGCCAGGAGGATGAGCCAAGCCTTTCCTACCTAGATATAAACTGAGGTTTAGCACGCCAAAGGCAGCCTTTTTCCACTGGATTCCAGAGGAAGAACCAGGCTTTTATCCCCATCATTGCTGGACCCTTTGGAGGAAAACTGCACCAGCACCCTGACTGACAGGGTATCAGGTTGTATTCCGACTCTGTCAGTGGTTTTATTTTTATTATTGCATGTATTTTTTTTTCCTTTTTTTCTCTTCCCTATTAAAAATTGTATTACTGACTTGAAGTCTCACTGGTTTTGCTGTTCAAACCAGTACACACTGTGATTTCGGGGAGGCACCCCGCTCCCACGGCCCTGGTTCCTCAGTGGTTCTCAGGACCCATGGACGTACCTCACGATATAGGCTGAGCAAGGAAAAAAACTCCCCAGAAGACCACGGCAAAATCACCTGTCATTCTTGTGCACGCAGACCCAGACAGGAGCGTCGAAGCCGTAAGTGACTGTCTGGTTTGGTGGAGGTGACTGTGTGCTTGCTGAATGAGATGTGGATTTTTCCATGAAGCAAGAGTGGAGTCCTTCTGACCGTGGTTCTGGTTTCCTGCGAGGGGCCCGGCTGGTGAAGGGATGAAGTGAGTGCTGCTTTTCCCATCCTAACCCAGGTAGAGGCCAGGTTCTTTTCCTGTCACTATCTGTGGGGTTTCCTGAACTGGAGATCACCCACAACAGGACATTTAGGTGGTTTAGAGTTCAAGTTTTCCCAGCTCCAGCACCGAAGAAGAATTAGGAAGCCGTTTTCTGTGGTTTCCAAGGTTGTTTATTCTTTCTTATCTAAGAAATTCTTTAACTAACAGAGGTCTGTGTAGTAGCTTGATCCAAGGCACACTCTCCATGCCCTTGGGGCAGGACGTATCTTTTATACTATAAAATACATACCTAATGTTTACAATTACTGTCCAACACATGACACCTTTATTACACTGTCCAACTTTGTCCCAAACCAATCCAGTAATGCCATCCTGACTCAGAAGGTGGATGACACGAAGAAGAAGAAGAAAAGACATACCATGCCCAAAGTCCTCCATCTTAGCTTTAAAGCCCCTAATATAAACATTTCTAAAAACTCACTTTTCTGCCTTCTAACAATCTAATTTATACTCTACTTAATTTTTGTGACTTGTAATTCTTCCTGCAATGTTGGTAATTTTTTCCAGGGACTAAAATCCAGTCCCCAGGGGTCTTGGGCACTATACCAAGCTCTCTGAGCCCCCTGCCTGGTGAGTCTCGAGGCATCCAGGGAAGCCAGAGGAACACTCTGGACTCCCACATTTTTCCCCCCACTATTTGCTGTTTGCACCAAAAACTCCTCTTTTGCAACCCTGTTCATGGCTCGCTGAATGCACTGAATGTTGCACGGCAGAATGAGCAGAAGAATTACAAGTCCTACTAATATGTAAAACCCTACTCTTAAAAGTTCTTTCCACAATGGCGAAAGATTAAAAAAGTCAAACACACCATCCAACCATGATCCACTGACTTCTCCATGTTTTGTCACACCCTCTTGCAACTGTCTTACGTTCTCATTAATTGATTTGGAATGATCTGACAAGTTCATGCGGCACATTCCTTCAAATTCTTCACACCCATGTCTGTGAGTCAGCAATAGCTAATCAATTGCTGCTCTGTTTTGAAGAGTGGATATTCTCATACTGTTGACATCAGTTCAATGCAAGAGAAGCAGCTTGCTCTCTTCTCTCTATGTTTTAACTTTCTTAAGATTTTCAAATCAGATGTTAACAATGAAAGTCTTCCAACGCTGCATGGACCTCCTTTGATGTTTGCAGGTATAGCAGGCCAAATTCTGTCCCCACAAATTAAAAGTGTCCCTTGTGGCAATTGCGCAGGAACTTGGAAGGATGGTTTGTCTGAAACCTTAGTATAATTACACCACGATGAAGCATTTTTATACACATCATGATTCGGAGTAACATATATTGTTTTGTTCTCTGTCACTCCCAAAGAATTAAATTCGATAGAGAAATCCATTCTTGCTGAACCAAAAATTTACAATTCTTCTGGTTCAAAGGAGCCACAGGGAGAAATTGAACCCATACATGCCATCTGTCCACAGGAGTTCACACACCCTGTAACACCTTTGGAAGGATGTTCTCTGGAACTGGCCATTCTTTCACTGGCAATTCCACCAAACGTTCAAAATGGCTTTTTCGGCCTGGAGTGTGTCAAAGAAACTGTGTCTAGACCTGCTGCATAAGCTAAATTTTCCCAAACATTCTCCCTTGGCTGCATCATGGGTAAATCTGCCCCATCACTTAACACAATTGACAAAAAAATTGAACACAAAATTATCTGAATATACATTTTCATTTTCATTTCTTGAGTTCTTTATGTGTTGCTCGAAGAGGAGTTCATGATCTTTGTCTCTGACTCTGTCTGTGAACTCGCCTCTTCACTTCCAGGGTTGGCATCTGCTTGCTTTTGAGCCCGATAAGGCTTCATGCATCTTGCTGGCAACCCACTTCTGTCCTCTCTCTGTGGAGACACAAGCAAAACCCTTTCCCCAAGTGATTAATTTGAAAGGCCCTTCAATTTGACCTGTCTCCAGGTTTCTGATTAAAACCAAAGGAGTCTCCTTCAGCTTTGCCCTTGTATTGTTAGTAAAGTGTCTTATAATCGGTGGAGTTGGCTCTGAAAAAGAACCATTCAAAAAATTCAATATATATAAAGCTTTATTCAATTGCATGTGAGGCGTAGCCTCTGCCTCCCCTATTTTTTGTTTATCTAAAAGTGTTTTTAGGGTATGATGTATCTTTTCTATAATTGCCTGACCTGTGGAAGAGTGGGGAATGCCAAAGGTATGTCTGACACCCCACGTTTTTTAGAAATTTGTCCAGAACCTTTCCAATATATGTTGGACCATTATCTGTTTTGACTTCCTGCAGTACTCCTAAAGATGCAAATGCTTGTAAAAAATGTCTTCATGCATGCTGTGCTATTTCTCCTGTATGTAGTGATGGAAAAATTGCCCCTGAAAAGATTTCAACTGGAACATGAATATTTTTCAGTTTCCCAAAAGATGGATATTTTGTAACATCTGTTTGCCATAATTGAAGACTTTGCAGTCCTCTCAGGTTGACTGCTCCCATAGAAACTGGTGGCTGTACCATTTGACAATCTGGACAGGACTGAATAATTTCTTTTGCCTGGCTTTTCAAAATGTGAAAGGATTCCATCAATGCTTGTGCATTTTGATGGAAAAATGCATGGCTTAATTTCGCCTGCTCAAAGATATCTGGTAAAGTTTGCAAAACTGACATGGTTAATTTATCTGCTTGTGCATTTCCTTCTGCTAAAAATCCTGGGAGTGATGAGTGTGCTCTAATGTGTGTGATGAAATATCTATGTGTTCTGCTTTCCAGCAGTGTTTTCATACATGATAAACATGAATACAGAATTTCATTGTTTGTCTCCCTCAGAAGTGATCCTTCTAATCTTTTAACTACCTTAGCTACATATGCTGAATCTGTGTTCAAATTGAGAGGCTGCTGAAACAATTCCAAAACTCTGACCATTGCTGCTAATTCTACAATCTGTGGTGAACCTTGCACTATTTTCACATCTGACTCCCATTTTCCTATAGCTGAATTTTGCCATGTAATTACTGATTTGTGAGTCTTTCCTGAACCATCAGTGAATACTGTGATTCCATCCAACGGTTCCTCTCTTATTTTTGGTTTCTCTCTAAAACTTAATTTTGCTTTTAACATCTTGTGACTTGGATAATGAATTGTACAAACACCTGTATAATCTAACAATGCAACTGCTAAATCTTGTGATTTTTGATTTGCCCAGTCAAAGTACTGCTTTTTGAGAGGTAGATACATTATTGAAAAATCTCTGCCTGCCATTGTCATCAACCTTGTCCTCCCTTTTATTATGATCTGAGACATCATTTCCAGGTTTGGAGAATCGTTTTCAGGGACCCGTAAGATAAAAAAAATCCACTCTATGATTAAAAGAGGGTCTCTCTGAGACTCGTCTCATTGAAAAATCAAACCATATAGCTGTGTCTCTTCTCAAAACACCGCTAAACAAAAAGGTAGTAAATCTACATAATGATGTGCCTGTCTTTGTTGTATGATTTCTGCAACTCTCTCCCGAGCTTTCTGTGCTTCTGGTGTGAGAGTTCTGGGAGATTTGATACTATTGTCTTCTCTCAAAAGATTGAACAAAGATGAAAGATCCTCAGTTTTGATTCCTAAAATTGGTCTCATCCATTTTATCTCTCCAAGAAATTGTTGTAGATCTTGTAAATTGTTGATTGTTGAGCTGATTTCTATTTTCTGAGGCTTTATTGTCTGCTCCATGATTTTCCATCCGATGTATTTCCAAGGTGCAATCTCTTGAATCTTTGAAGTGCTGATTTCCAGTCCAGCCTTTTGCACTTCTGTAATCACACAGTCACGAGCTTCTTGTAGCTTTTGTTGTGTCGATGCCGCAATGAGCAAATCCATGTAATGAATGATCCTCACTTCAGGATACTTTTCCTTGCTGGAGCCAAAGCTTGTGCCATGTACCACTGGCAAATTGTTGGCGAATTCTTGAGGCCTTGTGGTTAAACCACCCAATGATATATTTTCTAAGGTTCTTCTCTGTTTAAACTTGGAACAGAGAATGCCATTCAATGAGCATCATCTGGATGAAGTGGTATGCTAAAGAAACAATCCTTGAGATCAATGATCACAAGCGGCCAATCTCTCTGAATCATCGTGAGAGAAGGAAGTCCTTGTTGAAGTGGTCCCATTTCTTCCATGATTTCATTCAGCTTCCTGAGATCATGACACAGTCTCCATGAACCAAAAGTCTTCTTCCGAATGACAAACACTGGAAAATTCCAGGGACTATTTGTTGGCTTGATATGTCCTTTTTGCAACTATTCTTTGACTAAACTCTTCAAAGCACTCAATTTCTTCTTCTCCAAGACCCACTGATCCACCCAAACAGGTTTATCAGTCTTCCATGTCAAATTCAGTGTTGTGATTGCCACAGTGAGCCCCACTAAAAATCTACTTTCAGACTCACGCCCTATTGTGCCAAAAGGTCTCTTCCCCATACTGTAAATGGCTTTTGCACAATGAAAGGATGAGTAATAGCTGGTTTTCCTCCTGGCCCTGAGATTACTATTGCATTCTCACTTTGCAGACATACGGAGCTTCCTCCTATGCCTGTGATTCGACCCAAAGGTACTACCAAATTCCATTCTCTTGGCCAGAAAATATATGAAACAAGTGTGATGTCTGCTCCTGTATCAAGCACTCCTGTGATAACTAGTTTTTTGTCATTATGTGTCAACTCACAAGTAATAATTGGTTTGTGACCTATGTGTTTCAGCCATGTAGTGTGAACTTCTACATGATCATTATAATAAGGATGATCTTGGCCTAATGCTGTCATAACTTGATGTTCCAGTGGGTGAGGTGGCAAAGCAATTGCTTTTGCTGAGTATTCTCTGGAATAGTTAATGGTGGCTGAAGAGCTCTAGCTAAAACTGTCAGATCTTCATTATACTCTGCTGAAATGACTGATAAATGATCAGACCAAAAATACTATTTCTGTCTCTACCTATTATCAAAAAGTCTTGCCTTTTCTGAGAAGATCCTCTGACTCCTGTAGGTATCGATCTCTGCTCTCCACTCAGGAAGCATATTATTTTGGAAGCTGCCAGGATGCATTGTGCTCTGGGTGGTAATAATTTTCGGCCACAGGGGACACCTGCAAGCGTCTTGCAGAGGGAGTCTGATTGACGTTCCCTAACAATTGTGCCGTCTGTGCTGTTGTTGTTCCCTGTGTTATTGCCATTACTTCTGTCATCGCACATTGACGACCCGCACTCTTTTCGAAGTTTCCTGGAATGGGTAATGGTTTTTCATCAACATCTGTCTGAGAGTAACACTCACTTGCAAGATGCTTTCGTCTCCTGCATCTTGGACAAAGCTCTGATGGCTTGCCAGTCTTTGCAAGCTGAGGACAATTTTTTTAAAATGTCCAAAACCCCCACAATTGTAGCATTGTCCTTCAGGGGAGTTATTTTTCTTTTTAAAATTCACAAGAACCTGCTCAAAGTTTTCATTTTGTGCTTGAAGTACTCGTTCCATTTATTCTTGTATTCTTGAAGCTATATGCTGTGGAGTGCCTACTTTATTCCAGGCTTCAACCATTTCTGATAAAGAGGGCTGACCAGGAATTGCACTAATAACTCTTTTGCATTCTTGATTGGCATTTGCAAATGCAAGACTCTTTAACAAATGTGGTTTGGCTGCTTCATCAGTGACTTGCCTGTTCACGGCTTGTGTGAGTCTGTCTGTGAATAAAGAGAAGGGTTCAGACACGCCCTGTCTGATGTCTGTATCAATTGTGTCCTGCATGCCTGCTAGTGCAATTTGCAGAATTGCCTTGCGTGCAGCTTCTTTGATATCTGTTAACACTTCTCATGGAAGTCTCGCTTGCTGAGCTGGATTGTTTTTCGGAGGATCACCTGCTAATTCTGCCAAGGTGAGAGCTGCATTCGGCCCACCTTGATATCTGGTTCTCAGTTCTTGCAGAGCCCTCCTCCATCTGTTGTCCCAGATGAGTTCCTCTGTGTCTGTGAGAATCAGAGAAACAAGAGACTTGAGATCGTACGGAGTTAACTCATATATATTAAAAGTACCTTTCAAAAGCTGTTTGAAATATGAAGATCCCAGTCCATTGTCCCTGATTGCCTTAATTAAATATTTCACTACTTCATGATTCAACCTTTCTCACCTTGGATTTTGCCCTTGGACATCATAATTGACTGGCATGGCGATGTCACCTGTTCCAGTCACAGGACATTATCTTTTGCTAGATTCAGCCTTATATGTGCCCAATCTATTAATGTCTGCGCTGCAGGTGGCTGTGCTTCCATGGAAATTGGCCTGTAAAGAGGAGCCATCTGATGTGTTTGTGTCCACGCTGCAGCTTTATTCACGGGCCTCACTGGTACCTGCACTCTTTGTTGTGTTGTTCCTGGTCCTGGCTGAGGAACGAGCATCTGTGACTCAAGAGTCGCCTGAAGAGTCTGTAGAAAATCTGCCCTCATCTTTGGACGACATTCCAGAGTTGTTCCCATCTGCTGTAAAAAAGCCTAAAAAACATCTTTTGGTATTGTAACCAATTGTCCTTGATTTGCACTGGCATCTGCTGTCCACGCCAGAATCCCCTCCGACACTGTAATATATAATGTATCATCCCGTTGCTCATGAGGAACTTCCTGTATTTTCTTTTTAAAAGACGATTTTTTATAAGAAATCGGAAAAAAGTCTTGTAATGTTAGGGTTCCGCCACCAGATGGAGCTGCTGCCTACGTTTGTAACAATCTACTTTTCTGTTGCCGTTGCCATGGCAACCGAGGCTCGACCAAGTCTGTGTCCATGGAAACACCTTTTGCTTGGGCACGCCCCGGCTCCACTCGCAGAGCCCCGGGGGTGTGGCCACTCCTGTCCCGACCGCGCCTCCTCTCTGCCCAGAAGACGCTGCCCTGCTCTTGGACATGCCTCCTCTCCTATCGTAATCACTATCGCTGTCACTGAATTCATGCCCTTCCGAGCTTGATTGGCTCTCATCTGAGCGGTTTCTTTGTTTTTACCACGCCCTATACGGCGTCTCTCCGTATCTGGGTTCCCGGTCCCTATCGCTGACACTTCCGAGTTTCGAGTCTCCCGCGCATGCTCGCCGCGTTTCGCACGCACCGCGCAAGCGCTATCCACTGCCTGTG
The DNA here is from genome assembly GCF_963662255.1 of Cinclus cinclus. Taxonomy (NCBI): domain Eukaryota; kingdom Metazoa; phylum Chordata; class Aves; order Passeriformes; family Cinclidae; genus Cinclus; species Cinclus cinclus. The sequence goes on from NW_026912217.1 coordinate 98,157, forward strand.
TTACTATCACTGCGCATGTGCCGCTCCCTGTCGCGCCCGCCGTTACCGGGGCCGGGGCCGGGGTCTCCATCCCCGTCGCTGCACTTGGGGCCGGGACCGCCGCTGCCGCGCTCGCCGCGGTCTGGGCCGCCCTTCCCGCCGCCTCCGGGACCGGGACCGCTCTGCCCCCCGCCGCTGCCAATCCGCGCGTCTCGGTCGGCGCCGCGGACGGCTGCGTCCCGCCTACCTCGGCAATGCCGCGCACCGAGCCCGCTCCGCTCCCCGCTGTTTCCGCGGTATTATCTGCCTTTCTCGCGCTTCCCGCCTCCCCCCTTGTCCCCCCTGCCTCCCCGGGAGTCGTCTGCAGCTCCCTCCCGCTTTCTGGGGACAAGGTTTCTGAAGGGCTAAAGAAAAGAAAGTCTAGGTGCTCTAACACGCTGGGAAATATTTCTAACTTAATTTTTCCCGGCTTTGGATAAAGTACTGTGGGTAATTCAGGGAAAATGGGTGATTCTGGAGATTCTAGTAATTCAGGGCATATACCTTGACCTTCCTCAGGCCCTTCATCTATATTAATTGCACCTTGCTGGTAGCAAGGTTCGTCCACTGGCTGATAACCAGTAACGGTCTGCTGCTGGCTAGACCATTGTTGTTCCACTTGCTGATGGCAAGACGGTAAAAAACCTCGCTCCCCCAGCTGATGGCTAGGTGAGGACCTTAGATTGCCCTCTGACAAATGGATAAGCCCGCATTTCTGCGAGATAGGACTTTTAGCATTATCCTGGCAGGAGACAAAAGCTTTATTGCCTCCCTGTCTCTTAGAGTTGCTAAGTGAAACAAAGAACGATTGATTTCCTGCCAAAAACCTGGCTCAAATAACAAATTTATTTCAGCATGTGGATACCTTAGTCTGACCCACAAAAGTAAATTCTTAAGTTCTTTATCTGAGATGGGGATGGGATGAGCAGATGCCACACCTTTTAAGGTGGATAAAAGGCTTATTTGTTCCTGACTGAGTCCACCCCCCATAGTTTCTGAATTTTGACCTGTCTTACCCAAAGGCAAGTCTTCAAAATCGAGCTGGACGGTTTTTCCTGATCTCTGGCCAGTCGGGCACAGGGGTGAGGAGTTCCCGGGTTTCCTCCCTTCCGAGTCGAATCTGGAGCTGGCTTTCTCTCAGCAGAGGTCAAAATTTCTGCAGTCTTCTCCAGTGGTGTGCCTCTCTCTGTTATTCAGGGTGTGTGGTCACATTTGTGAGCCATGCCCACCCAGGGACGCCAGATGTCACTGTCTGTGGGGTCTCCTGAACTGGAGATCACCCACAACAGGACATTTAGGTGGTTTAGAGTTCAAGTTTTCCCAGCTCCAGCACCGAAGAAGAATTAGGAAGCCGTTTTCTGTGGTTTCCAAGGTTGTTTATTCTTTCTTATCTAAGAAATTCTTTAACTAACAGAGGTCTGTGTAGTAGCTTGATCCAAGGCACACTCTCCATGCCCTTGGGGCAGGACGTATCTTTTATACTATAAAATACATACCTAATGTTTACAATTACTGTCCAACACATGACACCTTTATTACACTGTCCAACTTTGTCCCAAACCAATCCAGTAATGCCATCCTGACTCAGAAGGTGGATGACACGAAGAAGAAGAAGAAAAGACATACCATGCCCAAAGTCCTCCATCTTAGCTTTAAAGCCCCTAATATAAACATTTCTAAAAACTCACTTTTCTGCCTTCTAACAATCTAATTTATACTCTACTTAATTTTTGTGACTTGTAATTCTTCCTGCAATGTTGGTAATTTTTTCCAGGGACTAAAATCCAGTCCCCAGGGGTCTTGGGCACTATACCAAGCTCTCTGAGCCCCCTGCCTGGTGAGTCTCGAGGCATCCAGGGAAGCCAGAGGAACACTCTGGACTCCCACATTTTTCCCCCCACTATTTGCTGTTTGCACCAAAAACTCCTCTTTTGCAACCCTGTTCATGGCTCGCTGAATGCACTGAATGTTGCACGGCAGAATGAGCAGAAGAATTACAAGTCCTACTAATATGTAAAACCCTACTCTTAAAAGTTCTTTCCACAATGGCGAAAGATTAAAAAAGTCAAACACACCATCCAACCATGATCCACTGACTTCTCCATGTTTTGTCACACCCTCTTGCAACTGTCTTACGTTCTCATTAATTGATTTGGAATGATCTGACAAGTTCATGCGGCACATTCCTTCAAATTCTTCACACCCATGTCTGTGAGTCAGCAATAGCTAATCAATTGCTGCTCTGTTTTGAAGAGTGGATATTCTCATACTGTTGACATCAGTTCAATGCAAGAGAAGCAGCTTGCTCTCTTCTCTCTATGTTTTAACTTTCTTAAGATTTTCAAATCAGATGTTAACAATGAAAGTCTTCCAACGCTGCATGGACCTCCTTTGATGTTTGCAGGTATAGCAGGCCAAATTCTGTCCCCACAAATTAAAAGTGTCCCTTGTGGCAATTGCGCAGGAACTTGGAAGGATGGTTTGTCTGAAACCTTAGTATAATTACACCACGATGAAGCATTTTTATACACATCATGATTCGGAGTAACATATATTGTTTTGTTCTCTGTCACTCCCAAAGAATTAAATTCGATAGAGAAATCCATTCTTGCTGAACCAAAAATTTACAATTCTTCTGGTTCAAAGGAGCCACAGGGAGAAATTGAACCCATACATGCCATCTGTCCACAGGAGTTCACACACCCTGTAACACCTTTGGAAGGATGTTCTCTGGAACTGGCCATTCTTTCACTGGCAATTCCACCAAACGTTCAAAATGGCTTTTTCGGCCTGGAGTGTGTCAAAGAAACTGTGTCTAGACCTGCTGCATAAGCTAAATTTTCCCAAACATTCTCCCTTGGCTGCATCATGGGTAAATCTGCCCCATCACTTAACACAATTGACAAAAAAATTGAACACAAAATTATCTGAATATACATTTTCATTTTCATTTCTTGAGTTCTTTATGTGTTGCTCGAAGAGGAGTTCATGATCTTTGTCTCTGACTCTGTCTGTGAACTCGCCTCTTCACTTCCAGGGTTGGCATCTGCTTGCTTTTGAGCCCGATAAGGCTTCATGCATCTTGCTGGCAACCCACTTCTGTCCTCTCTCTGTGGAGACACAAGCAAAACCCTTTCCCCAAGTGATTAATTTGAAAGGCCCTTCAATTTGACCTGTCTCCAGGTTTCTGATTAAAACCAAAGGAGTCTCCTTCAGCTTTGCCCTTGTATTGTTAGTAAAGTGTCTTATAATCGGTGGAGTTGGCTCTGAAAAAGAACCATTCAAAAAATTCAATATATATAAAGCTTTATTCAATTGCATGTGAGGCGTAGCCTCTGCCTCCCCTATTTTTTGTTTATCTAAAAGTGTTTTTAGGGTATGATGTATCTTTTCTATAATTGCCTGACCTGTGGAAGAGTGGGGAATGCCAAAGGTATGTCTGACACCCCACGTTTTTTAGAAATTTGTCCAGAACCTTTCCAATATATGTTGGACCATTATCTGTTTTGACTTCCTGCAGTACTCCTAAAGATGCAAATGCTTGTAAAAAATGTCTTCATGCATGCTGTGCTATTTCTCCTGTATGTAGTGATGGAAAAATTGCCCCTGAAAAGATTTCAACTGGAACATGAATATTTTTCAGTTTCCCAAAAGATGGATATTTTGTAACATCTGTTTGCCATAATTGAAGACTTTGCAGTCCTCTCAGGTTGACTGCTCCCATAGAAACTGGTGGCTGTACCATTTGACAATCTGGACAGGACTGAATAATTTCTTTTGCCTGGCTTTTCAAAATGTGAAAGGATTCCATCAATGCTTGTGCATTTTGATGGAAAAATGCATGGCTTAATTTCGCCTGCTCAAAGATATCTGGTAAAGTTTGCAAAACTGACATGGTTAATTTATCTGCTTGTGCATTTCCTTCTGCTAAAAATCCTGGGAGTGATGAGTGTGCTCTAATGTGTGTGATGAAATATCTATGTGTTCTGCTTTCCAGCAGTGTTTTCATACATGATAAACATGAATACAGAATTTCATTGTTTGTCTCCCTCAGAAGTGATCCTTCTAATCTTTTAACTACCTTAGCTACATATGCTGAATCTGTGTTCAAATTGAGAGGCTGCTGAAACAATTCCAAAACTCTGACCATTGCTGCTAATTCTACAATCTGTGGTGAACCTTGCACTATTTTCACATCTGACTCCCATTTTCCTATAGCTGAATTTTGCCATGTAATTACTGATTTGTGAGTCTTTCCTGAACCATCAGTGAATACTGTGATTCCATCCAACGGTTCCTCTCTTATTTTTGGTTTCTCTCTAAAACTTAATTTTGCTTTTAACATCTTGTGACTTGGATAATGAATTGTACAAACACCTGTATAATCTGACAATGCAACTGCTAAATCTTGTGATTTTTGATTTGCCCAGTCAAAGTACTGCTTTTTGAGAGGTAGATACATTATTGAAAAATCTCTGCCTGCCATTGTCATCAACCTTGTCCTCCCTTTTATTATGATCTGAGACATCATTTCCAGGTTTGGAGAATCGTTTTCAGGGACCCGTAAGATAAAAAAAATCCACTCTATGATTAAAAGAGGGTCTCTCTGAGACTCGTCTCATTGAAAAATCAAACCATATAGCTGTGTCTCTTCTCAAAACACCGCTAAACAAAAAGGTAGTAAATCTACATAATGATGTGCCTGTCTTTGTTGTATGATTTCTGCAACTCTCTCCCGAGCTTTCTGTGCTTCTGGTGTGAGAGTTCTGGGAGATTTGATACTATTGTCTTCTCTCAAAAGATTGAACAAAGATGAAAGATCCTCAGTTTTGATTCCTAAAATTGGTCTCATCCATTTTATCTCTCCAAGAAATTGTTGTAGATCTTGTAAATTGTTGATTGTTGAGCTGATTTCTATTTTCTGAGGCTTTATTGTCTGCTCCATGATTTTCCATCCGATGTATTTCCAAGGTGCAATCTCTTGAATCTTTGAAGTGCTGATTTCCAGTCCAGCCTTTTGCACTTCTGTAATCACACAGTCACGAGCTTCTTGTAGCTTTTGTTGTGTCGATGCCGCAATGAGCAAATCCATGTAATGAATGATCCTCACTTCAGGATACTTTTCCTTGCTGGAGCCAAAGCTTGTGCCATGTACCACTGGCAAATTGTTGGCGAATTCTTGAGGCCTTGTGGTTAAACCACCCAATGATATATTTTCTAAGGTTCTTCTCTGTTTAAACTTGGAACAGAGAATGCCATTCAATGAGCATCATCTGGATGAAGTGGTATGCTAAAGAAACAATCCTTGAGATCAATGATCACAAGCGGCCAATCTCTCTGAATCATCGTGAGAGAAGGAAGTCCTTGTTGAAGTGGTCCCATTTCTTCCATGATTTCATTCAGCTTCCTGAGATCATGACACAGTCTCCATGAACCAAAAGTCTTCTTCCGAATGACAAACACTGGAAAATTCCAGGGACTATTTGTTGGCTTGATATGTCCTTTTTGCAACTATTCTTTGACTAAACTCTTCAAAGCACTCAATTTCTTCTTCTCCAAGACCCACTGATCCACCCAAACAGGTTTATCAGTCTTCCATGTCAAATTCAGTGTTGTGATTGCCACAGTGAGCCCCACTAAAAATCTACTTTCAGACTCACGCCCTATTGTGCCAAAAGGTCTCTTCCCCATACTGTAAATGGCTTTTGCACAATGAAAGGATGAGTAATAGCTGGTTTTCCTCCTGGCCCTGAGATTACTATTGCATTCTCACTTTGCAGACATACGGAGCTTCCTCCTATGCCTGTGATTCGACCCAAAGGTACTACCAAATTCCATTCTCTTGGCCAGAAAATATATGAAACAAGTGTGATGTCTGCTCCTGTATCAAGCACTCCTGTGATAACTAGTTTTTTGTCATTATGTGTCAACTCACAAGTAATAATTGGTTTGTGACCTATGTGTTTCAGCCATGTAGTGTGAACTTCTACATGATCATTATAATAAGGATGATCTTGGCCTAATGCTGTCATAACTTGATGTTCCAGTGGGTGAGGTGGCAAAGCAATTGCTTTTGCTGAGTATTCTCTGGAATAGTTAATGGTGGCTGAAGAGCTCTAGCTAAAACTGTCAGATCTTCATTATACTCTGCTGAAATGACTGATAAATGATCAGACCAAAAATACTATTTCTGTCTCTACCTATTATCAAAAAGTCTTGCCTTTTCTGAGAAGATCCTCTGACTCCTGTAGGTATCGATCTCTGCTCTCCACTCAGGAAGCATATTATTTTGGAAGCTGCCAGGATGCATTGTGCTCTGGGTGGTAATAATTTTCGGCCACAGGGGACACCTGCAAGCGTCTTGCAGAGGGAGTCTGATTGACGTTCCCTAACAATTGTGCCGTCTGTGCTGTTGTTGTTCCCTGTGTTATTGCCATTACTTCTGTCATCGCACATTGACGACCCGCACTCTTTTCGAAGTTTCCTGGAATGGGTAATGGTTTTTCATCAACATCTGTCTGAGAGTAACACTCACTTGCAAGATGCTTTCGTCTCCTGCATCTTGGACAAAGCTCTGATGGCTTGCCAGTCTTTGCAAGCTGAGGACAATTTTTTTAAAATGTCCAAAACCCCCACAATTGTAGCATTGTCCTTCAGGGGAGTTATTTTTCTTTTTAAAATTCACAAGAACCTGCTCAAAGTTTTCATTTTGTGCTTGAAGTACTCGTTCCATTTATTCTTGTATTCTTGAAGCTATATGCTGTGGAGTGCCTACTTTATTCCAGGCTTCAACCATTTCTGATAAAGAGGGCTGACCAGGAATTGCACTAATAACTCTTTTGCATTCTTGATTGGCATTTGCAAATGCAAGACTCTTTAACAAATGTGGTTTGGCTGCTTCATCAGTGACTTGCCTGTTCACGGCTTGTGTGAGTCTGTCTGTGAATAAAGAGAAGGGTTCAGACACGCCCTGTCTGATGTCTGTATCAATTGTGTCCTGCATGCCTGCTAGTGCAATTTGCAGAATTGCCTTGCGTGCAGCTTCTTTGATATCTGTTAACACTTCTCATGGAAGTCTCGCTTGCTGAGCTGGATTGTTTTTCGGAGGATCACCTGCTAATTCTGCCAAGGTGAGAGCTGCATTCGGCCCACCTTGATATCTGGTTCTCAGTTCTTGCAGAGCCCTCCTCCATCTGTTGTCCCAGATGAGTTCCTCTGTGTCTGTGAGAATCAGAGAAACAAGAGACTTGAGATCGTACGGAGTTAACTCATATATATTAAAAGTACCTTTCAAAAGCTGTTTGAAATATGAAGATCCCAGTCCATTGTCCCTGATTGCCTTAATTAAACATTTCACTACTTCATGATTCAACCTTTCTCACCTTGGATTTTGCCCTTGGACATCATAATTGACTGGCATGGCGATGTCACCTGTTCCAGTCACAGGACATTATCTTTTGCTAGATTCAGCCTTATATGTGCCCAATCTATTAATGTCTGCGCTGCAGGTGGCTGTGCTTCCATGGAAATTGGCCTGTAAAGAGGAGCCATCTGATGTGTTTGTGTCCACGCTGCAGCTTTATTCACGGGCCTCACTGGTACCTGCACTCTTTGTTGTGTTGTTCCTGGTCCTGGCTGAGGAACGAGCATCTGTGACTCAAGAGTCGCCTGAAGAGTCTGTGGAAAATCTGCCCTCATCTTTGGACGACATTCCAGAGTTGTTCCCATCTGCTGTAAAAAAGCCTAAAAAACATCTTTTGGTATTGTAACCAATTGTCCTTGATTTGCACTGGCATCTGCTGTCCACGCCAGAATCCCCTCCGACACTGTAATATATAATGTATCATCCCGTTGCTCATGAGGAACTTCCTGTATTTTCTTTTTAAAAGACGATTTTTTATAAGAAATCGGAAAAAAGTCTTGTAATGTTAGGGTTCCGCCACCAGATGGAGCTGCTGCCTACGTTTGTAACAATCTACTTTTCTGTTGCCGTTGCCATGGCAACCGAGGCTCGACCAAGTCTGTGTCCATGGAAACACCTTTTGCTTGGGCACGCCCCGGCTCCACTCGCAGAGCCCCGGGGGTGTGGCCACTCCTGTCCCGACCGCGCCTCCTCTCTGCCCAGAAGACGCTGCCCTGCTCTTGGACATGCCTCCTCTCCTATCGTAATCACTATCGCTGTCACTGAATTCATGCCCTTCCGAGCTTGATTGGCTCTCATCTGAGCGGTTTCTTTGTTTTTACCACGCCCTATACGGCGTCTCTCCGTATCTGGGTTCCCGGTCCCTATCGCTGACACTTCCGAGTTTCGAGTCTCCCGCGCATGCTCGCCGCGTTTCGCACGCACCGCGCAAGCGCTATCCACTGCCTGTGTTACTATCACCGCGCATGTGCCGCTCCCTGTCGCGCCCGCCGTTACCGGGGCCGGGGCCGGGGTCTCCATCCCCGTCGCTGCACTTGGGGCCGGGACCGCCGCTGCCGCGCTCGCCGCGGTCTGGGCCGCCCTTCCCGCCGCCTCCGGGACCGGGACCGCTCTGCCCCCCGCCGCTGCCAATCCGCGCGTCTCGGTCGGCGCCGCGGACGGCTGCGTCCCGCCTACCTCGGCAATGCCGCGCACCGAGCCCGCTCCGCTCCCCGCTGTTTCCGCGGTATTATCTGCCTTTCTCGCGCTTCCCGCCTCCCCCCTTGTCCCCCCTGCCTCCCCGGGAGTCGTCTGCAGCTCCCTCCCGCTTTCTGGGGACAAGGTTTCTGAAGGGCTAAAGAAAAGAAAGTCTAGGTGCTCTAACACGCTGGGAAATATTTCTAACTTAATTTTTCCCGGCTTTGGATAAAGTACTGTGGGTAATTCAGGGAAAATGGGTGATTCTGGAGATTCTAGTAATTCAGGGCATATACCTTGACCTTCCTCAGGCCCTTCATCTATATTAATTGCACCTTGCTGGTAGCAAGGTTCGTCCACTGGCTGATAACCAGTAACGGTCTGCTGCTGGCTAGACCATTGTTGTTCCACTTGCTGATGGCAAGACGGTAAAAAACCTCGCTCCCCCAGCTGATGGCTAGGTGAGGACCTTAGATTGCCCTCTGACAAATGGATAAGCCCGCATTTCTGCGAGATAGGACTTTTAGCATTATCCTGGCAGGAGACAAAAGCTTTATTGCCTCCCTGTCTCTTAGAGTTGCTAAGTGAAACAAAGAACGATTGATTTCCTGCCAAAAACCTGGCTCAAATAACAAATTTATTTCAGCATGTGGATACCTTAGTCTGACCCACAAAAGTAAATTCTTAAGTTCTTTATCTGAGATGGGGATGGGATGAGCAGATGCCACACCTTTTAAGGTGGATAAAAGGCTTATTTGTTCCTGACTGAGTCCACCCCCCATAGTTTCTGAATTTTGACCTGTCTTACCCAAAGGCAAGTCTTCAAAATCGAGCTGGACGGTTTTTCCTGATCTCTGGCCAGTCGGGCACAGGGGTGAGGAGTTCCCGGGTTTCCTCCCTTCCGAGTCGAATCTGGAGCTGGCTTTCTCTCAGCAGAGGTCAAAATTTCTGCAGTCTTCTCCAGTGGTGTGCCTCTCTCTGTTATTCAGGGTGTGTGGTCACATTTGTGAGCCATGCCCACCCAGGGACGCCAGATGTCACTGTCTGTGGGGTCTCCTGAACTGGAGATCACCCACAACAGGACATTTAGGTGGTTTAGAGTTCAAGTTTTCCCAGCTCCAGCACCGAAGAAGAATTAGGAAGCCGTTTTCTGTGGTTTCCAAGGTTGTTTATTCTTTCTTATCTAAGAAATTCTTTAACTAACAGAGGTCTGTGTAGTAGCTTGATCCAAGGCACACTCTCCATGCCCTTGGGGCAGGACGTATCTTTTATACTATAAAATACATACCTAATGTTTACAATTACTGTCCAACACATGACACCTTTATTACACTGTCCAACTTTGTCCCAAACCAATCCAGTAATGCCATCCTGACTCAGAAGGTGGATGACACGAAGAAGAAGAAGAAAAGACATACCATGCCCAAAGTCCTCCATCTTAGCTTTAAAGCCCCTAATATAAACATTTCTAAAAACTCACTTTTCTGCCTTCTAACAATCTAATTTATACTCTACTTAATTTTTGTGACTTGTAATTCTTCCTGCAATGTTGGTAATTTTTTCCAGGGACTAAAATCCAGTCCCCAGGGGTCTTGGGCACTATACCAAGCTCTCTGAGCCCCCTGCCTGGTGAGTCTCGAGGCATCCAGGGAAGCCAGAGGAACACTCTGGACTCCCACATTTTTCCCCCCACTATTTGCTGTTTGCACCAAAAACTCCTCTTTTGCAACCCTGTTCATGGCTCGCTGAATGCACTGAATGTTGCACGGCAGAATGAGCAGAAGAATTACAAGTCCTACTAATATGTAAAACCCTACTCTTAAAAGTTCTTTCCACAATGGCGAAAGATTAAAAAAGTCAAACACACCATCCAACCATGATCCACTGACTTCTCCATGTTTTGTCACACCCTCTTGCAACTGTCTTACGTTCTCATTAATTGATTTGGAATGATCTGACAAGTTCATGCGGCACATTCCTTCAAATTCTTCACACCCATGTCTGTGAGTCAGCAATAGCTAATCAATTGCTGCTCTGTTTTGAAGAGTGGATATTCTCATACTGTTGACATCAGTTCAATGCAAGAGAAGCAGCTTGCTCTCTTCTCTCTATGTTTTAACTTTCTTAAGATTTTCAAATCAGATGTTAACAATGAAAGTCTTCCAACGCTGCATGGACCTCCTTTGATGTTTGCAGGTATAGCAGGCCAAATTCTGTCCCCACAAATTAAAAGTGTCCCTTGTGGCAATTGCGCAGGAACTTGGAAGGATGGTTTGTCTGAAACCTTAGTATAATTACACCACGATGAAGCATTTTTATACACATCATGATTCGGAGTAACATATATTGTTTTGTTCTCTGTCACTCCCAAAGAATTAAATTCGATAGAGAAATCCATTCTTGCTGAACCAAAAATTTACAATTCTTCTGGTTCAAAGGAGCCACAGGGAGAAATTGAACCCATACATGCCATCTGTCCACAGGAGTTCACACACCCTGTAACACCTTTGGAAGGATGTTCTCTGGAACTGGCCATTCTTTCACTGGCAATTCCACCAAACGTTCAAAATGGCTTTTTCGGCCTGGAGTGTGTCAAAGAAACTGTGTCTAGACCTGCTGCATAAGCTAAATTTTCCCAAACATTCTCCCTTGGCTGCATCATGGGTAAATCTGCCCCATCACTTAACACAATTGACAAAAAAATTGAACACAAAATTATCTGAATATACATTTTCATTTTCATTTCTTGAGTTCTTTATGTGTTGCTCGAAGAGGAGTTCATGATCTTTGTCTCTGACTCTGTCTGTGAACTCGCCTCTTCACTTCCAGGGTTGGCATCTGCTTGCTTTTGAGCCCGATAAGGCTTCATGCATCTTGCTGGCAACCCACTTCTGTCCTCTCTCTGTGGAGACACAAGCAAAACCCTTTCCCCAAGTGATTAATTTGAAAGGCCCTTCAATTTGACCTGTCTCCAGGTTTCTGATTAAAACCAAAGGAGTCTCCTTCAGCTTTGCCCTTGTATTGTTAGTAAAGTGTCTTATAATCGGTGGAGTTGGCTCTGAAAAAGAACCATTCAAAAAATTCAATATATATAAAGCTTTATTCAATTGCATGTGAGGCGTAGCCTCTGCCTCCCCTATTTTTTGTTTATCTAAAAGTGTTTTTAGGGTATGATGTATCTTTTCTATAATTGCCTGACCTGTGGAAGAGTGGGGAATGCCAAAGGTATGTCTGACACCCCACGTTTTTTAGAAATTTGTCCAGAACCTTTCCAATATATGTTGGACCATTATCTGTTTTGACTTCCTGCAGTACTCCTAAAGATGCAAATGCTTGTAAAAAATGTCTTCATGCATGCTGTGCTATTTCTCCTGTATGTAGTGATGGAAAAATTGCCCCTGAAAAGATTTCAACTGGAACATGAATATTTTTCAGTTTCCCAAAAGATGGATATTTTGTAACATCTGTTTGCCATAATTGAAGACTTTGCAGTCCTCTCAGGTTGACTGCTCCCATAGAAACTGGTGGCTGTACCATTTGACAATCTGGACAGGACTGAATAATTTCTTTTGCCTGGCTTTTCAAAATGTGAAAGGATTCCATCAATGCTTGTGCATTTTGATGGAAAAATGCATGGCTTAATTTCGCCTGCTCAAAGATATCTGGTAAAGTTTGCAAAACTGACATGGTTAATTTATCTGCTTGTGCATTTCCTTCTGCTAAAAATCCTGGGAGTGATGAGTGTGCTCTAATGTGTGTGATGAAATATCTATGTGTTCTGCTTTCCAGCAGTGTTTTCATACATGATAAACATGAATACAGAATTTCATTGTTTGTCTCCCTCAGAAGTGATCCTTCTAATCTTTTAACTACCTTAGCTACATATGCTGAATCTGTGTTCAAATTGAGAGGCTGCTGAAACAATTCCAAAACTCTGACCATTGCTGCTAATTCTACAATCTGTGGTGAACCTTGCACTATTTTCACATCTGACTCCCATTTTCCTATAGCTGAATTTTGCCATGTAATTACTGATTTGTGAGTCTTTCCTGAACCATCAGTGAATACTGTGATTCCATCCAACGGTTCCTCTCTTATTTTTGGTTTCTCTCTAAAACTTAATTTTGCTTTTAACATCTTGTGACTTGGATAATGAATTGTACAAACACCTGTATAATCTGACAATGCAACTGCTAAATCTTGTGATTTTTGATTTGCCCAGTCAAAGTACTGCTTTTTGAGAGGTAGATACATTATTGAAAAATCTCTGCCTGCCATTGTCATCAACCTTGTCCTCCCTTTTATTATGATCTGAGACATCATTTCCAGGTTTGGAGAATCGTTTTCAGGGACCCGTAAGATAAAAAAAATCCACTCTATGATTAAAAGAGGGTCTCTCTGAGACTCGTCTCATTGAAAAATCAAACCATATAGCTGTGTCTCTTCTCAAAACACCGCTAAACAAAAAGGTAGTAAATCTACATAATGATGTGCCTGTCTTTGTTGTATGATTTCTGCAACTCTCTCCCGAGCTTTCTGTGCTTCTGGTGTGAGAGTTCTGGGAGATTTGATACTATTGTCTTCTCTCAAAAGATTGAACAAAGATGAAAGATCCTCAGTTTTGATTCCTAAAATTGGTCTCATCCATTTTATCTCTCCAAGAAATTGTTGTAGATCTTGTAAATTGTTGATTGTTGAGCTGATTTCTATTTTCTGAGGCTTTATTGTCTGCTCCATGATTTTCCATCCGATGTATTTCCAAGGTGCAATCTCTTGAATCTTTGAAGTGCTGATTTCCAGTCCAGCCTTTTGCACTTCTGTAATCACACAGTCACGAGCTTCTTGTAGCTTTTGTTGTGTCGATGCCGCAATGAGCAAATCCATGTAATGAATGATCCTCACTTCAGGATACTTTTCCTTGCTGGAGCCAAAGCTTGTGCCATGTACCACTGGCAAATTGTTGGCGAATTCTTGAGGCCTTGTGGTTAAACCACCCAATGATATATTTTCTAAGGTTCTTCTCTGTTTAAACTTGGAACAGAGAATGCCATTCAATGAGCATCATCTGGATGAAGTGGTATGCTAAAGAAACAATCCTTGAGATCAATGATCACAAGCGGCCAATCTCTCTGAATCATCGTGAGAGAAGGAAGTCCTTGTTGAAGTGGTCCCATTTCTTCCATGATTTCATTCAGCTTCCTGAGATCATGACACAGTCTCCATGAACCAAAAGTCTTCTTCCGAATGACAAACACTGGAAAATTCCAGGGACTATTTGTTGGCTTGATATGTCCTTTTTGCAACTATTCTTTGACTAAACTCTTCAAAGCACTCAATTTCTTCTTCTCCAAGACCCACTGATCCACCCAAACAGGTTTATCAGTCTTCCATGTCAAATTCAGTGTTGTGATTGCCACAGTGAGCCCCACTAAAAATCTACTTTCAGACTCACGCCCTATTGTGCCAAAAGGTCTCTTCCCCATACTGTAAATGGCTTTTGCACAATGAAAGGATGAGTAATAGCTGGTTTTCCTCCTGGCCCTGAGATTACTATTGCATTCTCACTTTGCAGACATACGGAGCTTCCTCCTATGCCTGTGATTCGACCCAAAGGTACTACCAAATTCCATTCTCTTGGCCAGAAAATATATGAAACAAGTGTGATGTCTGCTCCTGTATCAAGCACTCCTGTGATAACTAGTTTTTTGTCATTATGTGTCAACTCACAAGTAATAATTGGTTTGTGACCTATGTGTTTCAGCCATGTAGTGTGAACTTCTACATGATCATTATAATAAGGATGATCTTGGCCTAATGCTGTCATAACTTGATGTTCCAGTGGGTGAGGTGGCAAAGCAATTGCTTTTGCTGAGTATTCTCTGGAATAGTTAATGGTGGCTGAAGAGCTCTAGCTAAAACTGTCAGATCTTCATTATACTCTGCTGAAATGACTGATAAATGATCAGACCAAAAATACTATTTCTGTCTCTACCTATTATCAAAAAGTCTTGCCTTTTCTGAGAAGATCCTCTGACTCCTGTAGGTATCGATCTCTGCTCTCCACTCAGGAAGCATATTATTTTGGAAGCTGCCAGGATGCATTGTGCTCTGGGTGGTAATAATTTTCGGCCACAGGGGACACCTGCAAGCGTCTTGCAGAGGGAGTCTGATTGACGTTCCCTAACAATTGTGCCGTCTGTGCTGTTGTTGTTCCCTGTGTTATTGCCATTACTTCTGTCATCGCACATTGACGACCCGCACTCTTTTCGAAGTTTCCTGGAATGGGTAATGGTTTTTCATCAACATCTGTCTGAGAGTAACACTCACTTGCAAGATGCTTTCGTCTCCTGCATCTTGGACAAAGCTCTGATGGCTTGCCAGTCTTTGCAAGCTGAGGACAATTTTTTTAAAATGTCCAAAACCCCCACAATTGTAGCATTGTCCTTCAGGGGAGTTATTTTTCTTTTTAAAATTCACAAGAACCTGCTCAAAGTTTTCATTTTGTGCTTGAAGTACTCGTTCCATTTATTCTTGTATTCTTGAAGCTATATGCTGTGGAGTGCCTACTTTATTCCAGGCTTCAACCATTTCTGATAAAGAGGGCTGACCAGGAATTGCACTAATAACTCTTTTGCATTCTTGATTGGCATTTGCAAATGCAAGACTCTTTAACAAATGTGGTTTGGCTGCTTCATCAGTGACTTGCCTGTTCACGGCTTGTGTGAGTCTGTCTGTGAATAAAGAGAAGGGTTCAGACACGCCCTGTCTGATGTCTGTATCAATTGTGTCCTGCATGCCTGCTAGTGCAATTTGCAGAATTGCCTTGCGTGCAGCTTCTTTGATATCTGTTAACACTTCTCATGGAAGTCTCGCTTGCTGAGCTGGATTGTTTTTCGGAGGATCACCTGCTAATTCTGCCAAGGTGAGAGCTGCATTCGGCCCACCTTGATATCTGGTTCTCAGTTCTTGCAGAGCCCTCCTCCATCTGTTGTCCCAGATGAGTTCCTCTGTGTCTGTGAGAATCAGAGAAACAAGAGACTTGAGATCGTACGGAGTTAACTCATATATATTAAAAGTACCTTTCAAAAGCTGTTTGAAATATGAAGATCCCAGTCCATTGTCCCTGATTGCCTTAATTAAACATTTCACTACTTCATGATTCAACCTTTCTCACCTTGGATTTTGCCCTTGGACATCATAATTGACTGGCATGGCGATGTCACCTGTTCCAGTCACAGGACATTATCTTTTGCTAGATTCAGCCTTATATGTGCCCAATCTATTAATGTCTGCGCTGCAGGTGGCTGTGCTTCCATGGAAATTGGCCTGTAAAGAGGAGCCATCTGATGTGTTTGTGTCCACGCTGCAGCTTTATTCACGGGCCTCACTGGTACCTGCACTCTTTGTTGTGTTGTTCCTGGTCCTGGCTGAGGAACGAGCATCTGTGACTCAAGAGTCGCCTGAAGAGTCTGTGGAAAATCTGCCCTCATCTTTGGACGACATTCCAGAGTTGTTCCCATCTGCTGTAAAAAAGCCTAAAAAACATCTTTTGGTATTGTAACCAATTGTCCTTGATTTGCACTGGCATCTGCTGTCCACGCCAGAATCCCCTCCGACACTGTAATATATAATGTATCATCCCGTTGCTCATGAGGAACTTCCTGTATTTTCTTTTTAAAAGACGATTTTTTATAAGAAATCGGAAAAAAGTCTTGTAATGTTAGGGTTCCGCCACCAGATGGAGCTGCTGCCTACGTTTGTAACAATCTACTTTTCTGTTGCCGTTGCCATGGCAACCGAGGCTCGACCAAGTCTGTGTCCATGGAAACACCTTTTGCTTGGGCACGCCCCGGCTCCACTCGCAGAGCCCCGGGGGTGTGGCCACTCCTGTCCCGACCGCGCCTCCTCTCTGCCCAGAAGACGCTGCCCTGCTCTTGGACATGCCTCCTCTCCTATCGTAATCACTATCGCTGTCACTGAATTCATGCCCTTCCGAGCTTGATTGGCTCTCATCTGAGCGGTTTCTTTGTTTTTACCACGCCCTATACGGCGTCTCTCCGTATCTGGGTTCCCGGTCCCTATCGCTGACACTTCCGAGTTTCGAGTCTCCCGCGCATGCTCGCCGCGTTTCGCACGCACCGCGCAAGCGCTATCCACTGCCTGTGTTACTATCACCGCGCATGTGCCGCTCCCTGTCGCGCCCGCCGTTACCGGGGCCGGGGCCGGGGTCTCCATCCCCGTCGCTGCACTTGGGGCCGGGACCGCCGCTGCCGCGCTCGCCGCGGTCTGGGCCGCCCTTCCCGCCGCCTCCGGGACCGGGACCGCTCTGCCCCCCGCCGCTGCCAATCCGCGCGTCTCGGTCGGCGCCGCGGACGGCTGCGTCCCGCCTACCTCGGCAATGCCGCGCACCGAGCCCGCTCCGCTCCCCGCTGTTTCCGCGGTATTATCTGCCTTTCTCGCGCTTCCCGCCTCCCCCCTTGTCCCCCCTGCCTCCCCGGGAGTCGTCTGCAGCTCCCTCCCGCTTTCTGGGGACAAGGTTTCTGAAGGGCTAAAGAAAAGAAAGTCTAGGTGCTCTAACACGCTGGGAAATATTTCTAACTTAATTTTTCCCGGCTTTGGATAAAGTACTGTGGGTAATTCAGGGAAAATGGGTGATTCTGGAGATTCTAGTAATTCAGGGCATATACCTTGACCTTCCTCAGGCCCTTCATCTATATTAATTGCACCTTGCTGGTAGCAAGGTTCGTCCACTGGCTGATAACCAGTAACGGTCTGCTGCTGGCTAGACCATTGTTGTTCCACTTGCTGATGGCAAGACGGTAAAAAACCTCGCTCCCCCAGCTGATGGCTAGGTGAGGACCTTAGATTGCCCTCTGACAAATGGATAAGCCCGCATTTCTGCGAGATAGGACTTTTAGCATTATCCTGGCAGGAGACAAAAGCTTTATTGCCTCCCTGTCTCTTAGAGTTGCTAAGTGAAACAAAGAACGATTGATTTCCTGCCAAAAACCTGGCTCAAATAACAAATTTATTTCAGCATGTGGATACCTTAGTCTGACCCACAAAAGTAAATTCTTAAGTTCTTTATCTGAGATGGGGATGGGATGAGCAGATGCCACACCTTTTAAGGTGGATAAAAGGCTTATTTGTTCCTGACTGAGTCCACCCCCCATAGTTTCTGAATTTTGACCTGTCTTACCCAAAGGCAAGTCTTCAAAATCGAGCTGGACGGTTTTTCCTGATCTCTGGCCAGTCGGGCACAGGGGTGAGGAGTTCCCGGGTTTCCTCCCTTCCGAGTCGAATCTGGAGCTGGCTTTCTCTCAGCAGAGGTCAAAATTTCTGCAGTCTTCTCCAGTGGTGTGCCTCTCTCTGTTATTCAGGGTGTGTGGTCACATTTGTGAGCCATGCCCACCCAGGGACGCCAGATGTCACTGTCTGTGGGGTCTCCTGAACTGGAGATCACCCACAACAGGACATTTAGGTGGTTTAGAGTTCAAGTTTTCCCAGCTCCAGCACCGAAGAAGAATTAGGAAGCCGTTTTCTGTGGTTTCCAAGGTTGTTTATTCTTTCTTATCTAAGAAATTCTTTAACTAACAGAGGTCTGTGTAGTAGCTTGATCCAAGGCACACTCTCCATGCCCTTGGGGCAGGACGTATCTTTTATACTATAAAATACATACCTAATGTTTACAATTACTGTCCAACACATGACACCTTTATTACACTGTCCAACTTTGTCCCAAACCAATCCAGTAATGCCATCCTGACTCAGAAGGTGGATGACACGAAGAAGAAGAAGAAAAGACATACCATGCCCAAAGTCCTCCATCTTAGCTTTAAAGCCCCTAATATAAACATTTCTAAAAACTCACTTTTCTGCCTTCTAACAATCTAATTTATACTCTACTTAATTTTTGTGACTTGTAATTCTTCCTGCAATGTTGGTAATTTTTTCCAGGGACTAAAATCCAGTCCCCAGGGGTCTTGGGCACTATACCAAGCTCTCTGAGCCCCCTGCCTGGTGAGTCTCGAGGCATCCAGGGAAGCCAGAGGAACACTCTGGACTCCCACATTTTTCCCCCCACTATTTGCTGTTTGCACCAAAAACTCCTCTTTTGCAACCCTGTTCATGGCTCGCTGAATGCACTGAATGTTGCACGGCAGAATGAGCAGAAGAATTACAAGTCCTACTAATATGTAAAACCCTACTCTTAAAAGTTCTTTCCACAATGGCGAAAGATTAAAAAAGTCAAACACACCATCCAACCATGATCCACTGACTTCTCCATGTTTTGTCACACCCTCTTGCAACTGTCTTACGTTCTCATTAATTGATTTGGAATGATCTGACAAGTTCATGCGGCACATTCCTTCAAATTCTTCACACCCATGTCTGTGAGTCAGCAATAGCTAATCAATTGCTGCTCTGTTTTGAAGAGTGGATATTCTCATACTGTTGACATCAGTTCAATGCAAGAGAAGCAGCTTGCTCTCTTCTCTCTATGTTTTAACTTTCTTAAGATTTTCAAATCAGATGTTAACAATGAAAGTCTTCCAACGCTGCATGGACCTCCTTTGATGTTTGCAGGTATAGCAGGCCAAATTCTGTCCCCACAAATTAAAAGTGTCCCTTGTGGCAATTGCGCAGGAACTTGGAAGGATGGTTTGTCTGAAACCTTAGTATAATTACACCACGATGAAGCATTTTTATACACATCATGATTCGGAGTAACATATATTGTTTTGTTCTCTGTCACTCCCAAAGAATTAAATTCGATAGAGAAATCCATTCTTGCTGAACCAAAAATTTACAATTCTTCTGGTTCAAAGGAGCCACAGGGAGAAATTGAACCCATACATGCCATCTGTCCACAGGAGTTCACACACCCTGTAACACCTTTGGAAGGATGTTCTCTGGAACTGGCCATTCTTTCACTGGCAATTCCACCAAACGTTCAAAATGGCTTTTTCGGCCTGGAGTGTGTCAAAGAAACTGTGTCTAGACCTGCTGCATAAGCTAAATTTTCCCAAACATTCTCCCTTGGCTGCATCATGGGTAAATCTGCCCCATCACTTAACACAATTGACAAAAAAATTGAACACAAAATTATCTGAATATACATTTTCATTTTCATTTCTTGAGTTCTTTATGTGTTGCTCGAAGAGGAGTTCATGATCTTTGTCTCTGACTCTGTCTGTGAACTCGCCTCTTCACTTCCAGGGTTGGCATCTGCTTGCTTTTGAGCCCGATAAGGCTTCATGCATCTTGCTGGCAACCCACTTCTGTCCTCTCTCTGTGGAGACACAAGCAAAACCCTTTCCCCAAGTGATTAATTTGAAAGGCCCTTCAATTTGACCTGTCTCCAGGTTTCTGATTAAAACCAAAGGAGTCTCCTTCAGCTTTGCCCTTGTATTGTTAGTAAAGTGTCTTATAATCGGTGGAGTTGGCTCTGAAAAAGAACCATTCAAAAAATTCAATATATATAAAGCTTTATTCAATTGCATGTGAGGCGTAGCCTCTGCCTCCCCTATTTTTTGTTTATCTAAAAGTGTTTTTAGGGTATGATGTATCTTTTCTATAATTGCCTGACCTGTGGAAGAGTGGGGAATGCCAAAGGTATGTCTGACACCCCACGTTTTTTAGAAATTTGTCCAGAACCTTTCCAATATATGTTGGACCATTATCTGTTTTGACTTCCTGCAGTACTCCTAAAGATGCAAATGCTTGTAAAAAATGTCTTCATGCATGCTGTGCTATTTCTCCTGTATGTAGTGATGGAAAAATTGCCCCTGAAAAGATTTCAACTGGAACATGAATATTTTTCAGTTTCCCAAAAGATGGATATTTTGTAACATCTGTTTGCCATAATTGAAGACTTTGCAGTCCTCTCAGGTTGACTGCTCCCATAGAAACTGGTGGCTGTACCATTTGACAATCTGGACAGGACTGAATAATTTCTTTTGCCTGGCTTTTCAAAATGTGAAAGGATTCCATCAATGCTTGTGCATTTTGATGGAAAAATGCATGGCTTAATTTCGCCTGCTCAAAGATATCTGGTAAAGTTTGCAAAACTGACATGGTTAATTTATCTGCTTGTGCATTTCCTTCTGCTAAAAATCCTGGGAGTGATGAGTGTGCTCTAATGTGTGTGATGAAATATCTATGTGTTCTGCTTTCCAGCAGTGTTTTCATACATGATAAACATGAATACAGAATTTCATTGTTTGTCTCCCTCAGAAGTGATCCTTCTAATCTTTTAACTACCTTAGCTACATATGCTGAATCTGTGTTCAAATTGAGAGGCTGCTGAAACAATTCCAAAACTCTGACCATTGCTGCTAATTCTACAATCTGTGGTGAACCTTGCACTATTTTCACATCTGACTCCCATTTTCCTATAGCTGAATTTTGCCATGTAATTACTGATTTGTGAGTCTTTCCTGAACCATCAGTGAATACTGTGATTCCATCCAACGGTTCCTCTCTTATTTTTGGTTTCTCTCTAAAACTTAATTTTGCTTTTAACATCTTGTGACTTGGATAATGAATTGTACAAACACCTGTATAATCTGACAATGCAACTGCTAAATCTTGTGATTTTTGATTTGCCCAGTCAAAGTACTGCTTTTTGAGAGGTAGATACATTATTGAAAAATCTCTGCCTGCCATTGTCATCAACCTTGTCCTCCCTTTTATTATGATCTGAGACATCATTTCCAGGTTTGGAGAATCGTTTTCAGGGACCCGTAAGATAAAAAAAATCCACTCTATGATTAAAAGAGGGTCTCTCTGAGACTCGTCTCATTGAAAAAATCAAACCATATAGCTGTGTCTCTTCTCAAAACACCGCTAAACAAAAAGGTAGTAAATCTACATAATGATGTGCCTGTCTTTGTTGTATGATTTCTGCAACTCTCTCCCGAGCTTTCTGTGCTTCTGGTGTGAGAGTTCTGGGAGATTTGATACTATTGTCTTCTCTCAAAAGATTGAACAAAGATGAAAGATCCTCAGTTTTGATTCCTAAAATTGGTCTCATCCATTTTATCTCTCCAAGAAATTGTTGTAGATCTTGTAAATTGTTGATTGTTGAGCTGATTTCTATTTTCTGAGGCTTTATTGTCTGCTCCATGATTTTCCATCCGATGTATTTCCAAGGTGCAATCTCTTGAATCTTTGAAGTGCTGATTTCCAGTCCAGCCTTTTGCACTTCTGTAATCACACAGTCACGAGCTTCTTGTAGCTTTTGTTGTGTCGATGCCGCAATGAGCAAATCCATGTAATGAATGATCCTCACTTCAGGATACTTTTCCTTGCTGGAGCCAAAGCTTGTGCCATGTACCACTGGCAAATTGTTGGCGAATTCTTGAGGCCTTGTGGTTAAACCACCCAATGATATATTTTCTAAGGTTCTTCTCTGTTTAAACTTGGAACAGAGAATGCCATTCAATGAGCATCATCTGGATGAAGTGGTATGCTAAAGAAACAATCCTTGAGATCAATGATCACAAGCGGCCAATCTCTCTGAATCATCGTGAGAGAAGGAAGTCCTTGTTGAAGTGGTCCCATTTCTTCCATGATTTCATTCAGCTTCCTGAGATCATGACACAGTCTCCATGAACCAAAAGTCTTCTTCCGAATGACAAACACTGGAAAATTCCAGGGACTATTTGTTGGCTTGATATGTCCTTTTTGCAACTATTCTTTGACTAAACTCTTCAAAGCACTCAATTTCTTCTTCTCCAAGACCCACTGATCCACCCAAACAGGTTTATCAGTCTTCCATGTCAAATTCAGTGTTGTGATTGCCACAGTGAGCCCCACTAAAAATCTACTTTCAGACTCACGCCCTATTGTGCCAAAAGGTCTCTTCCCCATACTGTAAATGGCTTTTGCACAATGAAAGGATGAGTAATAGCTGGTTTTCCTCCTGGCCCTGAGATTACTATTGCATTCTCACTTTGCAGACATACGGCGCTTCCTCCTATGCCTGTGATTCGACCCAAAGGTACTACCAAATTCCATTCTCTTGGCCAGAAAATATATGAAACAAGTGTGATGTCTGCTCCTGTATCAAGCACTCCTGTGATAACTAGTTTTTTGTCATTATGTGTCAACTCACAAGTAATAATTGGTTTGTGACCTATGTGTTTCAGCCATGTAGTGTGAACTTCTACATGATCATTATAATAAGGATGATCTTGGCCTAATGCTGTCATAACTTGATGTTCCAGTGGGTGAGGTGGCAAAGCAATTGCTTTTGCTGAGTATTCTCTGGAATAGTTAATGGTGGCTGAAGAGCTCTAGCTAAAACTGTCAGATCTTCATTATACTCTGCTGAAATGACTGATAAATGATCAGACCAAAAATACTATTTCTGTCTCTACCTATTATCAAAAAGTCTTGCCTTTTCTGAGAAGATCCTCTGACTCCTGTAGGTATCGATCTCTGCTCTCCACTCAGGAAGCATATTATTTTGGAAGCTGCCAGGATGCATTGTGCTCTGGGTGGTAATAATTTTCGGCCACAGGGGACACCTGCAAGCGTCTTGCAGAGGGAGTCTGATTGACGTTCCCTAACAATTGTGCCGTCTGTGCTGTTGTTGTTCCCTGTGTTATTGCCATTACTTCTGTCATCGCACATTGACGACCCGCACTCTTTTCGAAGTTTCCTGGAATGGGTAATGGTTTTTCATCAACATCTGTCTGAGAGTAACACTCACTTGCAAGATGCTTTCGTCTCCTGCATCTTGGACAAAGCTCTGATGGCTTGCCAGTCTTTGCAAGCTGAGGACAATTTTTTTAAAATGTCCAAAACCCCCACAATTGTAGCATTGTCCTTCAGGGGAGTTATTTTTCTTTTTAAAATTCACAAGAACCTGCTCAAAGTTTTCATTTTGTGCTTGAAGTACTCGTTCCATTTATTCTTGTATTCTTGAAGCTATATGCTGTGGAGTGCCTACTTTATTCCAGGCTTCAACCATTTCTGATAAAGAGGGCTGACCAGGAATTGCACTAATAACTCTTTTGCATTCTTGATTGGCATTTGCAAATGCAAGACTCTTTAACAAATGTGGTTTGGCTGCTTCATCAGTGACTTGCCTGTTCACGGCTTGTGTGAGTCTGTCTGTGAATAAAGAGAAGGGTTCAGACACGCCCTGTCTGATGTCTGTATCAATTGTGTCCTGCATGCCTGCTAGTGCAATTTGCAGAATTGCCTTGCGTGCAGCTTCTTTGATATCTGTTAACACTTCTCATGGAAGTCTCGCTTGCTGAGCTGGATTGTTTTTCGGAGGATCACCTGCTAATTCTGCCAAGGTGAGAGCTGCATTCGGCCCACCTTGATATCTGGTTCTCAGTTCTTGCAGAGCCCTCCTCCATCTGTTGTCCCAGATGAGTTCCTCTGTGTCTGTGAGAATCAGAGAAACAAGAGACTTGAGATCGTACGGAGTTAACTCATATATATTAAAAGTACCTTTCAAAAGCTGTTTGAAATATGAAGATCCCAGTCCATTGTCCCTGATTGCCTTAATTAAACATTTCACTACTTCATGATTCAACCTTTCTCACCTTGGATTTTGCCCTTGGACATCATAATTGACTGGCATGGCGATGTCACCTGTTCCAGTCACAGGACATTATCTTTTGCTAGATTCAGCCTTATATGTGCCCAATCTATTAATGTCTGCGCTGCAGGTGGCTGTGCTTCCATGGAAATTGGCCTGTAAAGAGGAGCCATCTGATGTGTTTGTGTCCACGCTGCAGCTTTATTCACGGGCCTCACTGGTACCTGCACTCTTTGTTGTGTTGTTCCTGGTCCTGGCTGAGGAACGAGCATCTGTGACTCAAGAGTCGCCTGAAGAGTCTGTGGAAAATCTGCCCTCATCTTTGGACGACATTCCAGAGTTGTTCCCATCTGCTGTAAAAAAGCCTAAAAAACATCTTTTGGTATTGTAACCAATTGTCCTTGATTTGCACTGGCATCTGCTGTCCACGCCAGAATCCCCTCCGACACTGTAATATATAATGTATCATCCCGTTGCTCATGAGGAACTTCCTGTATTTTCTTTTTAAAAGACGATTTTTTATAAGAAATCGGAAAAAAGTCTTGTAATGTTAGGGTTCCGCCACCAGATGGAGCTGCTGCCTACGTTTGTAACAATCTACTTTTCTGTTGCCGTTGCCATGGCAACCGAGGCTCGACCAAGTCTGTGTCCATGGAAACACCTTTTGCTTGGGCACGCCCCGGCTCCACTCGCAGAGCCCCGGGGGTGTGGCCACTCCTGTCCCGACCGCGCCTCCTCTCTGCCCAGAAGACGCTGCCCTGCTCTTGGACATGCCTCCTCTCCTATCGTAATCACTATCGCTGTCACTGAATTCATGCCCTTCCGAGCTTGATTGGCTCTCATCTGAGCGGTTTCTTTGTTTTTACCACGCCCTATACGGCGTCTCTCCGTATCTGGGTTCCCGGTCCCTATCGCTGACACTTCCGAGTTTCGAGTCTCCCGCGCATGCTCGCCGCGTTTCGCACGCACCGCGCAAGCGCTATCCACTGCCTGTGTTACTATCACCGCGCATGTGCCGCTCCCTGTCGCGCCCGCCGTTACCGGGGCCGGGGCCGGGGTCTCCATCCCCGTCGCTGCACTTGGGGCCGGGACCGCCGCTGCCGCGCTCGCCGCGGTCTGGGCCGCCCTTCCCGCCGCCTCCGGGACCGGGACCGCTCTGCCCCCCGCCGCTGCCAATCCGCGCGTCTCGGTCGGCGCCGCGGACGGCTGCGTCCCGCCTACCTCGGCAATGCCGCGCACCGAGCCCGCTCCGCTCCCCGCTGTTTCCGCGGTATTATCTGCCTTTCTCGCGCTTCCCGCCTCCCCCCTTGTCCCCCCTGCCTCCCCGGGAGTCGTCTGCAGCTCCCTCCCGCTTTCTGGGGACAAGGTTTCTGAAGGGCTAAAGAAAAGAAAGTCTAGGTGCTCTAACACGCTGGGAAATATTTCTAACTTAATTTTTCCCGGCTTTGGATAAAGTACTGTGGGTAATTCAGGGAAAATGGGTGATTCTGGAGATTCTAGTAATTCAGGGCATATACCTTGACCTTCCTCAGGCCCTTCATCTATATTAATTGCACCTTGCTGGTAGCAAGGTTCGTCCACTGGCTGATAACCAGTAACGGTCTGCTGCTGGCTAGACCATTGTTGTTCCACTTGCTGATGGCAAGACGGTAAAAAACCTCGCTCCCCCAGCTGATGGCTAGGTGAGGACCTTAGATTGCCCTCTGACAAATGGATAAGCCCGCATTTCTGCGAGATAGGACTTTTAGCATTATCCTGGCAGGAGACAAAAGCTTTATTGCCTCCCTGTCTCTTAGAGTTGCTAAGTGAAACAAAGAACGATTGATTTCCTGCCAAAAACCTGGCTCAAATAACAAATTTATTTCAGCATGTGGATACCTTAGTCTGACCCACAAAAGTAAATTCTTAAGTTCTTTATCTGAGATGGGGATGGGATGAGCAGATGCCACACCTTTTAAGGTGGATAAAAGGCTTATTTGTTCCTGACTGAGTCCACCCCCCATAGTTTCTGAATTTTGACCTGTCTTACCCAAAGGCAAGTCTTCAAAATCGAGCTGGACGGTTTTTCCTGATCTCTGGCCAGTCGGGCACAGGGGTGAGGAGTTCCCGGGTTTCCTCCCTTCCGAGTCGAATCTGGAGCTGGCTTTCTCTCAGCAGAGGTCAAAATTTCTGCAGTCTTCTCCAGTGGTGTGCCTCTCTCTGTTATTCAGGGTGTGTGGTCACATTTGTGAGCCATGCCCACCCAGGGACGCCAGATGTCACTGTCTGTGGGGTCTCCTGAACTGGAGATCACCCACAACAGGACATTTAGGTGGTTTAGAGTTCAAGTTTTCCCAGCTCCAGCACCGAAGAAGAATTAGGAAGCCGTTTTCTGTGGTTTCCAAGGTTGTTTATTCTTTCTTATCTAAGAAATTCTTTAACTAACAGAGGTCTGTGTAGTAGCTTGATCCAAGGCACACTCTCCATGCCCTTGGGGCAGGACGTATCTTTTATACTATAAAATACATACCTAATGTTTACAATTACTGTCCAACACATGACACCTTTATTACACTGTCCAACTTTGTCCCAAACCAATCCAGTAATGCCATCCTGACTCAGAAGGTGGATGACACGAAGAAGAAGAAGAAAAGACATACCATGCCCAAAGTCCTCCATCTTAGCTTTAAAGCCCCTAATATAAACATTTCTAAAAACTCACTTTTCTGCCTTCTAACAATCTAATTTATACTCTACTTAATTTTTGTGACTTGTAATTCTTCCTGCAATGTTGGTAATTTTTTCCAGGGACTAAAATCCAGTCCCCAGGGGTCTTGGGCACTATACCAAGCCCTCTGAGCCCCCTGCCTGGAGGGTCCGGAGGCATCCAGGGAAGCCAGGGGAAGACTCTGGACTCCCACATTTTTCCATCCCATCTCAGGCAGAGGTGGGACTTGGGGGGGGAAAAGGGGGGAGAGCAACACAGGAGTCAGAGGGGCAGAGGGAAAAAGCTGCTTTTTCCCATCCCAAGCCCAGGTAGAGGCAGAATTCCTTCCCATCCTGACCCATGGAGAGGCAGAATACAAGGGGGAGCACAAATACCTCAAAACACTCCTTTGAGGTAAAAATAGGACAAAGAAAGAGTAAGGTTTTAAGTCCAAACTACCCATGAAGGGGTCAAAGTTCTTAAATTTAAAAAACAAAAAAAACCCGACCAGTAGGTTGCCAGAAATACCACCGGGCAGCCCTTTGGGAATGACGTTGAGACACAAGGGAATTATACAAATGAAAAAGTAAAGAAAAATTGATTCAATATTTGTTTAATAAAGTGGACCAAAGAAATGATCCGTAGAGATAATCTGTATTGGGCCATGTTCAGATCGTTTGAGGGGTGGATTTGTCGAGCATTAAACACATATGTTGCTTGTAAAGAACCATTTATGAGAGAGGAATGTGACTGTGCTGCTCTGTGGACAGAACAGCATAAACCATTCTCGGGATGTGCGTTCAAGGAAAAAGAGGATGAGGATAACAAAAAAGGTTACCTGGGAATCCCTTGATAATCTCCCACCTCCATATAAATACAAAAAATACAGGAGACACCCCCCCACCCCCCCCCCAATGTCTCTGCTCCCTCCCCTTCTGGTACTCCAATAGCTCAAAGGACTCCCTGGAGTCAAAGAAATACCAGGAGAGATAGGATCAGCAGAGAGGAGGGAGATAATGACACAAAGGCTCCCCTTTACCCCCTGAGGGAAGTCCCATTAGCGGGACAACAGACTGAATTAACTGGATTTGTAAATGTTCCCTTGAACACAGGGGAGGTAAGAAACTAAAAAAAAAGAGATGGGAAAACTATTGGAAGATCCTACAGGGGTATCTGAGAGACTAGATCAATTCCTCAGACTAAGTAGGTATAATTGGATCTAATTACAATCTATATTAAATATCCAATTCACCAGGGAAGAAAGGGGGAGGGAAACCACCCTGTTAGCGTGGAAACACATAATCACAGGATAATTATATGCAGGTGCATTTATTGAAAAGCTCTGGGAGCTGGGCTACAAACCCAAATCTGACTCCGACATGGATTTGAGATGAACATGATTTTATACCCTTTTAATTATGTAACTGTATATTAATTATTAAACTCATATTGTTGTATACATTGATCTTATCCAAGCATGAATTATTGTACTTTTCATCAGGTCCCCCAAACACCTTTTCTTGTGATTCTTATTACAATTAAACAACAACTATATTCAACTACCATACAGTCGTATCATTTATCATATGTTGATTACGCAGGTGCAGTTTCACCTGATCTAATTTGTTCCCAGGGCCTAGTTCCCATTCCCAGGCCTACCAGACCCAACCTTTCTTACCATCACCTGAATCTATACAATTCCCATGATTTTGGAAACATTTTTAACCCTATGCTATCATTTCCCCCCTTTGAAAGTATTTTTACTTCACTATAATAAGTGCAAATGCTTTCACTTGATACAGTCCTCTTGGCTTCCGAGTTTTTACTTGATGTTCGTCTTCAAATCCATGGTTGTTGTAACCATGGTCATGGATGTTGTCACAAACCGAGGAACCTGAAGATGATGGGTGTGGATTTCTGTCCTGTGTCAGTGTCTTCATTATCTTTCAGTTCCAGGATATCCTTTTCTGTATTTCTCTTTTCAGGATTCTGTAGACTAACCAAATCACTAAGAACATAATTAGTAAGATTACCAAATTCTCAATGATAGACCTAACCCATGAACTCACATTCCATCCTAACCCTTTGAAGATTTTGTCTAACCAGCTCGTAGTCAAGTCCTTTTGTTCTTCTGTGCCTAATACCTTATTTGTTTCAACTGATTGATATAACATTCTACATCTGCAGTTATGTTTGGGATGTGGATTCAGCAATGATCAATTTGTCCATTTAAAAATCCGCATGCCCCGTGCTCTTTAAGGAGTAACGTATCTAAGGCCAATCGGTTTTGTAAAGTCATTTTTGTGGTTGCTTGTAAGTGAACATTTAGTTCTTCAAATCCTTCCTGGGTGACTCTTTCTAGTGTATCTACTTGACCTGTAAGTTTATATAACATTTCTCTATTTTGGTAGTTTGTTATAGGACCGAATAAAGACTCTCGGGCCCACCCAAATTCCACTCCACTGGAGGGTTCTTGCCAAGTTTCATCCTGATCTGGAACTTCTCATCTTGTTCTTATCTGCAGAAGTTCATGTTTTCCTTTAAATGGGGATTTTTTCCAAACTGGACATAAAGTAGGCAGGCCCAGGTAATTTCTTTTACTTTCCCAAATCTACAGGCAGATGTGTTGTCCAGGTACCATCACTTGTTGCCCATACAAATTGTCCTGAACTTTGGATTGTGCTCTTGCCACATCCCACTATTATCTTATTATTCACTTTACTTCGTTTGTGTTTGATCCCTCTGCAGGCACAACCAATTTGCAAGGCTACTGCTAGTGGTGGCATTTGTTTTACCTTTATGTTGTCAGAAGTGCAATCATAAGTTTTATTACATGCCCACCAACTCACTATTTCTGCCTTTATTCTACTGCTAATGGCAGTGTTCATCACTGCTGGATCTGTTTCATTCTCAGGTCCTTCCCATTTTAATGCACCAAGGGGTATTTGCCGTATATTGAAATTTCTGAAGTATACTCATGGACCACACACTGTCCCAGGGTTCTGTTTGACCTTTCCAATCTTTTTCCTCACACTTCCATACAAGAGTGGTCTCTGTGATATTCTCTTTAATCTTTTTGTAGCGTGGCAAGAAGCATTCCCAGTTTGCAAGGTTTTGATCTTCAACCCACTATTCTATGATTTGTCCTACCTTTCCATGACTTGAAATACAGTCCTGTTTTCTCAAAGGCCTCGTCCATTCCCCTATTACTTTCCAGGTCTCCTTGATTATTTGCCTCGACTGTGGTACTTGTTTACATGCATTGTTTTGTTCTTTTGTACTTCAGATAATTTTGATGTTAGGATTCCCCAGCTTATTAGGTCTCCCGCTGCCTTCGGTATTGGTGTTTTGCATTGTGGCAAAGTCTTTGACTAATCCAATCATTACATTCTCAGCCCAAATTGCATTGGAAACTTTTATCACCTGAGTTTCTGCCTGGACCTCCCTCTTCATTCTGGAATGAAGAGTGGTCAGTTGATCCTTTTGCATTCCATATCCCAAAGTAACATTAATTCCAGCTGGTGACATTAATATTAATAACCATAAAATGAGCATTGGCACAATTCCTGACATCATTTAAAACAATTAAACACATCTTATCTGCAGCTTTGTTGGTCCTACAGCTTGTGCAGTCCACAGTCCAGGACAGACTTTCTTCACTCAGGTATAGTGTATCCAGGGATCCACTCCAGCCACCTTGACTGCTGTAAAAGTGGTCAACAGCACCTGGTAGGGTCCACTCCACCTTTCTTTTAATGGTTCTTCGTCCCAAGTCTTAATGTACATGTCGTCTCCTAGATTGATGCCATGAACTGGATTCTCAAAGAGTCAGTGGCCTATTCCACATGAGGGCACTCGAAAGCTGAGCTAAAGTTTTCCCAAGAGACAGAACATAATTATGCACTTCCTGCTTCCCTGTGACATATACATTTGGATTAGGTTCGGGAGATTCATATGGTTTCCCATACAATATCTCATAAGGACTGACTAACATCCCACTTCTAGGCTTTATCCAAATCCTCAGCATTGCTATGGGTAAAGT
This sequence comes from Cinclus cinclus, assembly GCF_963662255.1. Lineage (NCBI taxonomy): Eukaryota > Metazoa > Chordata > Aves > Passeriformes > Cinclidae > Cinclus > Cinclus cinclus. The sequence continues at coordinate 129,064 of NW_026912217.1, forward strand.
TTGTGGCCATGGCAGTTTGGCTTCTTGGCATATTTTACTGATTTGCCTCTTTAATGTCTGATTCATCCTCTCTACCTGTCCACTTGACTGGGGTCTCCATGGTGTGTGGATGTCCCAGGTTATTCCTAGCAACCTACTCACCTCTTTTACCACTGTGGCTATAAAATGTGGGCCCCTATCTGATGATATCCCTATAGGCACCCCAAATCTGGGAATGATCTCTTGTAGTAACCATTCAGCTGTTTCTTTTGCTTGGTTTGAGTGACAGGGAAGGGCTTCTGGCCATCCAGAAAATGTGTCAACCCCCATTAAGAGATATTATCGAGTATCCTTGAGGTTCTCGTAACTCTACAAAATCTACCTGCCAATAGTCTCCTGGTTCTATCCCTACCTGAATTCTTCCTAGCTGTGTCTGTTGTCTAGCCACTGGGTTGTTTCTCAAGCAAATCTCACATTTTGTCATTACTGATTTTGCCATTGTTAACATTCATACTGAGATTAAATTTTGTTTTAGCAATTTCACCAGTGCTTCTGCACCCCAATGACATTCACTATGTTTAACTTGTAAAATTTCTCATATTATTAAGGGGGGGGGGGGGGGGGGGAATACCACTGTTTGCCCTTGTGTAGTTACATACCACCCTTCTGAATTCTTTTGTGCATTCAGCAAACGTCCCAGTCTCTTGTCTTCTGAATATTTTGGTTTTGGAGGCAAATTGAATTGAGATACATTAAGTTTTAAAGGTATCAATGCCATTGCTGTTTGCACCTTTTGAGCAACCTGTCAGGCTGCCCAGTCTGCCTTTCGATTTCCCTCACAAATTTTAGAACCTCTTGACTGGTGTGCTTTACAGTGTATAATTGCCATTTGCTCAGGTTTTTGCACTACTTTTATTAGTTGCAGGATTGTGTCTTGATGTTTAATGTGCATACCCTGAGAAGACAGCAGTCCTCTTTCTTTCCACAGTGCTCCATGCACATGTACTACTCCAAAAGCATATTTTGAGTCAGTCCATATGTTCTCTTTTTTCCCTTCACTCAATTCTAGTGCTCTGGTTAAGGCAATCAGTTCTGCCCTTTGGGCAGATGTGTTTGGTGGTAATGCTTCTGCCTCAACTACTGTACTGATTGTTGTTACCGCATATCCAGCGTATCTGATTCAGTTCCCCATGAAGCTGCTTCCATCTGTGAATAACTCCCACTCTGGTTGCACTAATGGGACATCTTTTAGGTCTTCTACACAGTCATGCTCTAATGGGCCTTCTTCAGTTGTGGTACCTAGGAACCAGGCTAGATTCAAAAAGTTAGTTGTCTTTAATGTGACATCATCCTGCTTGGTCAGGATTACCTGGAATTTTATCATCCTGCTTGGAGATAGCCAGTGTCCCCCCGCTTTTGCTCTAAAACAGTGGTTACCGTGTGTGGCACATAGACATCTATGTGTCTTCCCATCGTGAGTTTCCTGGTTTCTTGTATCAACATTACAGTGGTTGCAACTGCCCGCAGACATGAAGGCCATCCGGCACTTACATTGTCAAGTTGTTTGGAAAAATAGCCCACCAGCCTTTTCCAGCTTCCCAAACATTGAGTCAGGACTCCCAGTGCCAGGTGAAGCCTTTCATGTACAAACAGCTGAAAGCCTTTAAACAGATCAGGTAACCCTAATGCTGGAGCAATTGTCAGTGCTTCTTTCAATTTTACCAAGGCCTCTTTCTGTGGTTTGCCCCAAGTGAAGGGCTGTGTCTTTTGAGCTTCATACAGGGGTTTGGCAATTAGCCCATAGTCCTTGATCCACAGACTACACCACTCTGCCATTCCAAGGAAGATTCGCAGCTCGTGAAGATTCTGGGGCTCTGGAATAGCACAAATAGCTTGGATATGGTTAGTACCTAGTTTTCTCTGTCCTTGTGAGATTTCACATCCCAGGTAAATTACAGTCTGTTGGGCAATTTGTGCCTTTTCTCTAGACACTTGGTACCCTCCCATTCCCAGTGAATTCAAAATCTCAATTGTTCCCTTCATGCAGGTTGCCTTTTCTTCTATTGCTATCAGTATATCATCAACATACTGCAACAAAAGTTATTGGTCTTTCAGTACTTGCCCCTCTTTGGTCCAGATCTCTAGTTCCTTTGCCAGTTGGTTTCTGAATAGGGTCGGACTGTTCTTAAATCCTTGGGGTAGTCATGTCCAGGTGAGCTGGGTTTTTCTTCCATTTCCTGGATTTTCCCACTCAAAGGCAAACAGTTTCCTACTTTCTTTGTCAAGGGTATGCAGAAGAAAGCATCTTTTAGATCAATTATAGTAAACCATTTATATATCTCTTTTATAGATGTCAGCAATGTGTACTGGATAAATGTCTAGTTATTTTATTTATTGCCCTTAGATCCTGTACTAGCCTATAATCCCCATTGGGTTTCTTTACTGGGAATATTGGTGTATTATATTCTGATTCACATTCTTCTAGAGTTTGATATTATAGAATTTATCAATAGTCTTTGCTATTCCTTGCCGTGCTTCTGTTTTTATAGGATACTGTTTGACCTGTACGGCTTTTGCAATATGCTGTTTGCAATGGGCACTGATTCAAGCCCAACCCTTGCATGACTGACCCTCTGCCGCCCTTGCCAAACCCACCCCTCCCCATAGTTCTGCCTCAGCTGCTTCTAGCACCTCCCCTTGAATTTCCTTGTACTATTGCCAAGAGATTCTGCTCCTGCTGCTTGTTAACCTCTTTTTCTCTATTGTTATAAACGTCCAAGCTACCTCAAGCAACCTGTCCAAACTTCTTAACTCACCCCCCCCACCCCCCATCTCTGCAACTCCCTCCCAATGTCATCCCATGATTGGCCAAGAAAGACAAGAGCAAGCTGAATTTTCACCTGTTCTGCATCTACCTGGAGGTCAGTATATTTCCTGGCTGCTTCCCCAAGTCCTTCCAGAAAGGCAGCTGGAGACTCCCCCCTTTCTTGCCTGATCTCATATAATTTGGACCAATTCACAGTCCCAGGCATGGCACCCTGAACCCCCCCACCTACATCCACCCTCGATATTTCCTCAGCCCCATCATATCCACTCCAGGTGGGCTACTAGGATGCCACAATGGGTCCACAGTAGGAAAGTTATAATCCAAAGTCCCATTGCAAATTTCTTCTCTCACCCTTTCCCTGGCTGCACTAACTACCATTTCCTTTTGGTAGAGGCCATTAGAGTATCTAATATAACTTGGATGTCATCCCAGTCCAGATTTTGAGTTTTCAGAATAATTTTCACTACTCTGGCCACTTTATCAGGGTTTTCGCTGTAAGTCCAAGCTGACTGCTTCCAAATTACTAAATCTCCTGGGGAAAAGAGTACATTTACAAAAAACGGTCTGTCCACTCCCGCTCATTGTCTCAAAGGGGCAACTACAGTTCTCTTTTGTTTGTCTGATCTTAATAAACCCTCTCTTGTTTTAGACCAAGCCGGGGCTAATTTTAATCATGTCCAACGAGCAATAGGGGTTAGTGGTTTATCTTCATCACTCCCACTACTATCTACTCCTTTTGCACCCTCCCCATATCTCTGTATTACAGTTACATCTTGGTCACTTTCTGGGGAAGGAGGGGCAGGTGAAGACAGCAAAGAGGGTACAGGAAGATAGGAGCAGGTGAAGGAGGCGTTGGAGGGAGAGGAGGGTATCCCTGAGCAGGAGTAGGTGAGGGAGGAGGGTATCCCTGAGCACGAGTAGGTGAGGGAGGAGGGTATCCCTGAGCACGAGTAGGTGAGGGAGGAGGGTATCCCTGAGCACGAGTAGGTGAGGGAGGAGGGTATCTTTTGGCAGGGGGGTGTAAGTGAGTCAGGTGAAATAGGGTCAGGTGAGGTAGGGTCAGATTCCCTTGATGCCGTGAGGGCTACCAGCAATTCACCATCTATATCATTTTTCCAATATAAACTTTCATCCAATGCCAGGTGTTCTAAACAACGCTTCCCTTGGACACAACCCATGCAATTATTGTTTTCAGGTATTTTAACAATCATTAACCCACACTGAGCCAGCCACTCTGGTTTTTCCTGCAAACAGGAAAACAAATCAATGTACAGAACTTCATCCAATCTCCTTTCCTGTTTACAAAACATCAATAACTGTGAAATCATGTCATATTGCAAAGAACCGTTTTTCAGCCACGTTTTCCTTTTTTTTTCTCTCTTTTTTTAACCTTTTTTAATTTTTTATTTTATATGCAAGACATATTTTGGCCACCAAGTGTTGCAATAATCAATCAACTTAACCTTACGTAACTCGTGCCCAAAATTACCTTCCTTCCAATGTGCTATTAAGCACCCCAAAGGATAAGTGTGTAGTATGGGGGCATTGCCGCCCAAAATCCATTTGAACTTCTCCATGTTACAGCTATAATAGACCCCTGATGCTGAACCTGCAATGCTTTTGCGATTGACTGACAGACGGTGCCTAGGCAATACCAGGAATTCCTTAGCCCAACAACACACAGCTTTCGCTGCGTCTAACTGGCAGGCAACCAGACCAGATTAAAAGAACCTTACCTTTCTCCAGGGGACGTTGTCAGCGGTGGGGGGTCTTGGTGCCGATGGGCTCCCCGAGAATCCCTTGGTGCCGGCTGGAGCGTGATCAGGTCATGGGGTCATCAGCAGCACTCACAAGGTCCCATCTGGGTCACCAAAATGTTAGCGTGGAAACATATAGTCACAGGATGATTATATGCAGGTGCTTTTATTGAAGAGCTCTGGGAACTGGGCTACAAACCCAAATCTGACCCCAACATGGATTTGAGATGAACATGATTTTATACCCTTTTAATTATGTAACTATATATTAATTATTAAACTCATATTGTTCTATTGTATACATTGATCTTATCCAAGCATGAATTACTCTAATTTTCATCAGGTCCTCCAAACACCTTTTCTCATGATTCTTATTACAATTAAACAATAACTATATTCAACTACCAAACAATCGTATCATTTATCATACGGTGATTACACAGGTGCAGTTTCACCTGATCTAATTTGTTCCCAGGGCCTAGTTCCCATTCCCAGGGCCTAGTTCCCCAGGCCTACCTTACCATCCACTAAATTTATACAATTCCCATGATTTTAGAAACATTTTAACCCTATGCTATCACCTTCAAGGTGGTTTTAAGCAGCCCATTGCACCGTTCCACTTTCCCAGCCGCTGGTGCGTGATAAGGAATATGGTACACCCACTCGATGCCGTGTTCTCTGGCCCAGGTGCTTATGAGGCTGTTCTTGAAATGAGTCCCATTGTCTGACTCAATTCTCTCAGGGGTACCATGTCTCCAAAGGACTTGTTTTTCCAGGCCCAGGATGGTGTTGCGGGCAGTGGCATGAGGCACAGGGTAGGTCTCCAACCATCCAGTGGTGGCTTCTACCATGGTCAGCACGTAACGCTTGCCTTGGCGTGTCTGAGGCAGTGTGATGTAGTCAATCTGCCAGGCCTCCCCATACTTATATTTGGACCACCGCCCCCCATACCAGAGGGGCTTCACTCGCTTGGCTTGCTTGATGGCAGCACACATCTCATAGTCATGGATAACCTGGGAAATACTGTCCATGGTGAGATCCACCCCTCTATCTCATACCCACTTATAGGTGGCATCTCTGCCCGGATGACCTGAGGCATCATGGGCCCATCGAGCCAGGAACAATTCTCCTTTGTGTTGCCAGTCTAAGTCTATCTGTGACACCTCTATCCTTGCAGCCTGATCTATCTGCTCGTTGTGTCAGTGCTCCACATTAGCCCAACTCTTGGGGACATGGGCATCTACATGATGGACATTAAATATGTTAATGATTTTGGGAGAAAGGATTATAATATGTATCTTTATTCCAGGAAAATCAGTGAATATGTATATAAAATAGAGTATAAAAACAGAAGCATTTTCTATTATCACTGTGTGAGTTTGCTGGAGTTATGCCCCACACATCCAGCCAAATAACGCCTGCTTTCTACAGGAAAACACAGGAGACTGCTCCTCAAACATAGGGCTGAAATGCACAGAAAGAGAATGCTCACAAAATTGCACCAAACTGTTTCCAAGCCACCAAAATCCCTGAAATGTAATCAGACAGTTTAATTTAAACAGCAGAATGGGACAGACTCCTTTGCTTTGCAAAGAACAAGTACAATATATCTACTTAAGACAATTCCTTCTGGAATAACACATTCCTCAACTTCTCCTGAAACTGGGATTTTATACTAAATACAGACATGACTAAGACTTTTTTTTCCCAACCTGACTTTCACGGCAGTCCACTTTTGCCCTGTGAGTCTCACCTTAAAGAGCTTTTGTAAAGATTGTTTTATCTGCAATGACTTTGTGCCTGTATATGGGAAGTATTTTTAATTATTCTTTTAACCATTGCTGCCCTCAGAGCGGGTTTGCCTGAGGAGAATAGAAGCTCAGACATGCGGGTCTGAGCAGGCTGCTTCCCCTGGAGTAATCAAAGTATACACAGAGCTCACATCTGGGATTTGAGAGGTCCCAGCTGGCTGGAATCTGGCAAATGTACAAATGTCAAGGAGGACAAGAAGGGGGACCCCAGACACTCCAGGCCAGTCAGTCTCATTTCAATACCAAATAAAATAATGGAAAAGTTTATTCTGGGAAGTATTGAAAAACACCTGGAGGACAATACAGGCATCAGTCAGAGTCAGCATGGCTTCATGAGGGGAAGGTCCTGCTGGTGAAGTCTGATTTCCTTCTACAACAGGGTAAAACACATCAGTTGATGCAGGAAAGCCAGCACATGGAATCTTTCTGGATTTCAGCAAAGCTTTTGGTACTGTGTCTCCCAGAATGCTTCTGGACAAAGTGTCCAGCACACAGCTGAATAAACACATTGTGGGATGGGCAAGCAACTGGCTCAGGGGTCAGGCACCAAGGGTGGCAGTGACTGCGGTGACACCACACTGACAGTGGTCACCAGTGGGTTCTGCAGGGCTCCACTGCCAGCCCCAGCTCTTCAACATCTTCCTTAAGGACCTGAACACAGGGCTTGAAGGGATAATCAGTGAATTTACTGATGACACTAAACTGGGAGGAGCCGTCACCTGCCTGGAGGTCAGAGAGGCTCTGCAGAGAGACCTCACAGCTAGAGATGGGCAATCACCAACTGTGGAGTTTAACAAGGGCAGTGTCAGATTCTGCCCCTGGGATGGGGCACCCCTGCCTTGGTGTATGGACCAGGAAGGAGAGGCTGGAGAGCAGCTGTGGGGAGGGACCCAGGGGTCCTGGCCAAGGGCAAGTGGAACATGAGTCAGCAGTGCCCTGGCAGTCCAAAGTGCCACCATGTCCTGGGGCAGCAGGCCCAGCATCAGCAGCCGGGCCAGGGAGGGGATTGTCATGCTCTGCTCTGCACTGGGGTGGCCTCACCTTGAGGGACAGCACAACATAGAGAAGACATAAAGCCATTGCAGAGTGTCCAGAGGATAATAGCAATCTCTTCACTCTCATGAGCAGGGACAGGACTCGAGGAAATGGCTGGAGCTGAGTCAGAGGAGGCTTAGGTTGATTAGGAAAATCTTTTTCACCTAGAGGGGGCTTGAGCACTGGAACAGGGTCCCCAGAGAAGTGGTCCCAGCCCCAATTCTGTCTTGGGACAAGAAGCATTTGGACAGTGCTCTCAGGACCATAGTGGAATTGTTGCGGTGTCCTGTGCAGGGACAGGAGTTGGACTCAATGATCCTGATGGGTCCCTTCCAACTCAGCACATTCTGAACTTCTCTGAAATTACTTCAGCATCCAGCACTCAACTTCCACTCCAGAATAACTCACCTGCCCTGTAGAGGAGATGAATCTCTCTGCAAACAGCCCTTCAACAGTCCCCTGGAACCTCCTTTGAGATAAGAAAAACTACTTGCTTCGAATGACTCATGTTATAAAAATGCAAGCTCTTCCTATCTTTTTAGAATATTACTGGTTGGGTTTGGTTCTTTATAATTGGTTGTCCCAAACAAAGAAAGATAATGTAGTTAGCCAAAATGTGTTTACCCTGTTTTCCATTGGTTTACTTGTGATCCCCCCAAAACCTATAAAAGTACATGTGTGATCCCCTGTCTTTGGATTTGTAGCCTGACCCCTTCACGGACAATAATAAAGCCTGTGGAAAAAAGTCTGAGCTGCTCTCCCGGTCTTTTTATGCCGGCTGGAAACTACAGGTTTCTGTGAGAAACCATGAAGCTAAGTGCCTGAAAGGCCAGCGCTCACAAACCTTGTCACTTTCCCCTGCCCAACAACACGGCAGGGGACACAACAAAAAGTTACACTGTCCCATCCTGTGTCCCCAGCTCTGCCCTGGCACTGCTGTCGCCGTGTCCCCTCCTCCTGCCCACAGGGCGCAGGTACAGCTGCAGGGATGGCCTTGTCCCTTGTGTCCCCTCAAGACCCCACGGCTCCTTGGGCACCTTGGAGGGGACAGAAAACACCCTCTGGATCAGCGCCCAGTGCACGCTGCCCTTGGGGACACCCCTGTCACCAGCCCTGTCGCTGTCGGGGTGGCTGTAGGAGCGTTTCCAGCCCTGCAGCCGCTCCCAGCGCTGGCTCCCCAGGGACCCCCCTCCCCTTTTGGGGTCCCCTCCTGGGGTGGTGGCGGCCACAGTGTGCCACTTGTAGGTCTTCAGTAGTGCGGGGGGGGCTCAGGGGTGTCCGGGGGGGCTCACACCTCCATGTGTGGTGGCGGGGAGTCAATTTTGGGGGGTTCAGGGGCTGCATTTGCTGGCGGCGTCATGCGGGAAGTCATTTTGGGGGGACCAGGGGTTGGATTTGGGGCTGGTGGGATGGGGAGAGGAATTTTGGGCTTGGATTTGGTGTTGGTGGGACAGGGGAGGCATTTTGGGGACAGATTTGGGAGTGATGGGGTAGGGAGAATAATTTGGGTGGGTCCAGGAGCTGGATTTGAGGGTGGTGGTGGGAAGCATCCCCAGCCTGGAATCCCCACCTTGAAGGGTCCCAAATTTCCTGACCACCCAGGGGTTCCAAATTTTTGGGTTCTCCTGCCCACCCATGCCAGCCTCCCGCAGCCTCCACCCCTGCTGGGGACAGGGTGACAGGTGTCCTGCTACCCCTGTGCCCCAAGTGCAGGAGGGACTGGAGGCATTTCTGCTGCGCCCCAACCACACTTCCCTTCCCCCCTACACCTTGGGGATACCCCTGACCACCTCTTTATCACCCTGGGGTGCCCCTCAGTCAGGGGGTGCTTGGTCACACCACAGGACCCCCTCTCTGTGCAATCCCCGAGGTGGGGGTGGTGGCAACATTTTTGGGGTCACTCCCGACCATTTCCTTTTCCCTGCATCATCCTGAGGATGCTGCACCACCCCACATCACCCCCCCCCCCCCCAAACACTGCCCCTGCCACAGCATTCCCTGAAGGGACCCTGGGGACTGTCCCCATGTCCTCCCCTCCCCCCTGACCCCCCGTGGTACCTCCACTGCTCCACCTGTGCTTGGCCCCAGTTCCTGTCGCAACCTCCCCATGTAAACGGGCAGGAGTTTCAGTCACATCCTCACCTCCTCCTCCTTCTCCTGCGGTGGACTCACTGGTGACACCAGAAGAACACCACGGGTCACCCTTCGAGGGGACTGCAGAGTCACGGTGGCTCCTGGAGTCCCCCTGGTGTGACAGCTGAGGGGCCTGAGATCCTGCGGTGACAATCTGGGGGTTGGGTGCTTGTTTTGGAATCTCCAGGGTGGATCCCTAGGTCCTGAAGTCCCCTCCCACCACCATACTCACCCCCCCCAGCTCATGCCTCAGTTTCCTCCTCACTCTGCAGGGACTACCCAGAGCTGATGTTCTGATACTGGGTTTATTTTGGGGTGTTTGGGGTTGGGGCAACTGGAATGGGCTGGTGGACCAGTGAGGCTGGCCAGGGCGTTGCCAGGCTGGTGATCATCTGTGCTGGGGGCTGGCCAGGCTGGGGGTCTGCAGGACCAAGGGTTGTCCAGACCAATGTCCAGCTGGGATCTACCCAGAGCATTGTCCATCCAGAGTGGGATCCATGGCTCTGGTGTCCATCTGAACCAGTGTCCAGCTGGTATCCATGGCTCTGGTGTCCATCAGGACCAGTGTCTAACCTCTCCTGCCCCCATCCATCCCAGACTCCCTGGCCAGGGATACTCCTCACTGCAGAGTGGACAAGACCCACGGTCAGTCCCAAGATGACCCCAAACTCCCTCCCACCAGGAACTGCATTGAGCAGCGCTTTGCCATGGCCAAGATGAAGGTGCTGGTGGCACTGTGGTGGCACAAGTGGTGGCATTGATGCCATCCCAGTTCATGTCCCCATCCACGTCCCCCCATATCCATATTCCCCATGTTCCTACTCATGTCCATGTACCCTCATGTCCATGTCCCCTTACCCAGGGCTGTGTCCTTACATGTCCTCACACATCCCCACCCATGTCTTTGTCCTGCCACGTCTCCATCCATGGCCATGTACCCATCCATGTCCACGTCTCCCATTTCCCCACCCATGTCATTGTCCACCACGTGTCCTGATTCATGCCTTAGTACAATGACTTTACCCCGATTTTGGGTGTTTTTAACGACAAAGAGAAATGAAAGAAAATCTAGGCCACGAGGAGCCAGGAGGATGTGGAGCCCCCAGCCGGGTGCCTTCTCAACATAGATGAGTGGCAACACAGATCACCGGAGCTCTGCCCACTGGGGGTCACTGGGGATCATCCAGCACAGATCCTGCCATGGGGGATGGAGCTGGAGCAGCACATGAAGCTTTTCCCACACTCGGGGCACTCACAGAGCTTCTCTTAGTGGAAACTCTGTTGGTGTATGATCAAGTTAGAGTGCTGTGAGAATCTCCTCCCACACTCCCCACACCCGTAGGGCGTCTCCCCGGTGTGGATGCGCCGGTGCCTGACGAGGGTGCAGTTTTGCTTGACGCCCCTCCCACAGTCAGGGCAGCAGAAGGGCCTCTCATCCATGTGAATGCGATAGTGCTTGAGCAGATCAGAACTGCTCTGAAATCTCTTCCAGCACTTATCACACTCAAAGGGCCTCTCCCCTGTGTGGCTCCTTTGGTGGACAGTCAATTCTGAACTTATCCTGAAGCTCTTTCCGCATTCCCCACGTTCATAGGGCCGCTCCCCCGTGTGGATTCTCCAGTGGCAGATGAGGTTGGATTTCTGACTGAAGCTCTTCCCAACTTTTGAGCACTTGTGGGGCTTCTTCCCATCGTGAAGCTGCTCATGGACCACCAGCTCCAAGCTCTGGCCGCGTCTTTCCTCCTGGGATCCCCCTGATCTGCACTTGCAGCCCCTCCTCATGCGGGATCTCCAGGGCTTTTCCTCCCCGTTGGATTGCTGCACCGTGGAGCTGCTCAAAACGGCCTCTTCCACGAGGTTCTGCTGCGGGGATTTGTCCTTCCTGGTCTCCTTCCCCTGCTCCATCGGGCCAAGGTTGGGGAATGGGAAATCCTGGTTTGTGGGAAAACAAGGTCTGAGCACGCTGGGTTTGATGGTCCCTCTGCCCGAGGGCAGCTGGAGAAGCCAGGGCCCCTTGCAGCCTCGGGGAGCCCAGAGCCCGCTCAGCACCAACCTCCCGCACCCCTCCAGGCTGCCGGGGGTCCCCCGGCTCCGGGTCCAGCAAGATCCCTGCCCTGCAAAAAACCCCTCCCGGAGACCCTTCCGCCGACTGATTTGGGACGAGCTTCCCCTCCCAGCTCACCTGCGGAGTCCGAGGGGGGGTGATGCTGCCGCAGCCGAGGGAGTTGCTGCCTGAGGGGAAAACTGCGTGTTTCTGCGGCTGCTACTCTCCCTCCCGTTCTGCCCTGGGGGATTCCAAAGCAGCTGCGCCCGCGGGGCACTGGGAGCGATACTAGGAGCACTGGAAGCGATACTGAGAGCCCCAGAAAGGAATTGGCAGCGATATCCCTGCCAGGACCGCTCTGACTGGGAGCACTGGCTGCAGCCGGCGGTGGGCGGGGCCACATACAAGGGCATGGTTATGCAAATCCAGAGCGATCGCGCGCTGTAATTGGTGGGAGGGAGGACCGCGGGGGTTTCCCCAGTCACGTGAGGATCGACGTGGGGGGGGGGGGCTGGGGATGGCGGCGGCGTCGGGTGAGAGGGGACGGGAACCGGGAATGGGGACGGGGAATGGGAACCGGGTTCGGGAACGGGAAGTGTGACTGGGAATGGGGACTTGGAATGGGACGGGGAATGGGACCGGGAATACGGGACAGGAACCGGGAATGAGAGCGGGGATGGGAATATGGGAGCAGGTCAGGGAATGTGGGAGCAGCAAGCAGAGAGAGAATATGGGATGGGGATTAGTGTTCAGAAGTGTTCCAGTGAAACACCCCGGGGCTGTGAGCTCTGCAGCTGGGCCTGCCCTGGGCTGCTGCGGCCCAGGGCCCCAAGGCTGGAGCTGCAGCCTTGCTCCTGTGTCAAGAACAGGAGCCTCGTGCAGGCCCATGGCCCTTGCATGGCCCCACTATGAGGGAGGGCTCTGAGGCACAGGGGTGCTGGCAGGATGGGCTGCTGTGGCCAGCTGGGGGCCTCTGAGCAATGCCCAAAGCCTTGTACTCTCTGCAGCTGGCCAAGGAGAGCAGCAGGGCTGAAGGGTTCATGTGGCACGGCAGCCCCAGCTGTGAAACCCTCGGCCCCCATGGGAGAGGCGGCCCTCAGGAATGGGACTGGGAATACAGGACAGCACTGGGAATGGAACTGGGAATGGGACCAGGAATGGGGACCAAGATCTGGAATGAGACCGGGAATGGGGGTGGGGACTGAGAAAGGGCACCGGGGAACAGGGACTGGAAATAAGGACAGCGACTGGCAATACAGGAATGGGACCGGGAATACAGGGCTGGGACTGGGATTGGAGACAGTGACTGGGAATGGACCCCAAATACGGGACACAAGCGGGAATGGGACCAGGGATGCAAACATGGGTATGGGACAGGGAATATGGAAAGAGCAACCAGAGAGAGAATATGGGATGTGGATTAGGAAGATTGGGAACCTGAGTACGGGAGCAGAACTAGGAATGTGAACTTTGGAACAAGACAGGGACTATAGAAATGGAAGTATGGAACTGGAGCAGAACTGGGAATATGTCAGTGGGAACAGGACAAGGAATATGGGCCTGGGAATTTGGGAAAGGCAACCAGACAGAGAATTCAGGACATTGACAGGGAATGAGACCTCGAATGGGATCCAAACTGGCATGGGAGCAGGAGTGGGGTGACTTGGGAATGGGCTGGGGGCAAGGGAGCTGGCAGCAGGGACAGGGGGATCCTGGACAAGGCACACCAGGGACCGGGATGGGGGGACATGGGGACAGTTCCAGGGCAGGGGGTCCTTGGTCAGCTGCCCCAGAAACTCTGCCAGGGTGTCCCAGTGCCGACAGAGCTGCTGGGCCTGCAGTGCCCAAAGCCCTGAGCAACCCCCAAGTCCCTCTGAGGAACCCTGAAGTCCCATGAACTCAGCATCCCCCACATCCCCTGGAAGATCCCCCCATGTCCCCTTCCACATCTTAGTTCAACATCTTTATTTCTGCCCCAGTTTTGGGTGTTTGGAAAGGACAAAGAGAAATGCAAAGAAAATACAGGTAACGGGGAGCCAGGAGGATGTGGATCCCCCAGCCAGGTGTCTCCCCAACACGGATCAGTGGCACCACAGATCACCAGGACTCTGCCCACCCAGGGTCACTGGAGATCATCCAATGCAGACCCTGCCATGGGGGATGGAGCTGGAGGAACACAGTCTTGGTTTAAAGACAGGTGTCTGCTGAGGAAGACAGGAGCCTCTCTTGAAATGGAAAATGTAAACTCTCTCTCTCTCTGTTATAACTTTGAGATTAAGGAGCTCTCAGGCAAAGATATGGGAATAGGAATATCAGATTTTTACTGGGAAAATTAAAAGTATAGTAATATTAAAAAGAAAACACTGATAGAGTTAGAATGCAACCTGACACCCTATTGGTCACAGTGTTGGTAGCAGTCTGATTACATGCAGGCTATAGTTTTACTGGAGTGACAGATGTGGTTTTGTTGAAGCAATGATTTTGGAGAAGGGTGTGTTCTTTTTGATTTTTTTTTTTTTAAGATTTAACTGGTGATGAAGATGGGCCTGGTCTTTCTGGTCTTTCTCTAGGAATTTAGTGGGAAAAGGTTGCTGTGATATTTCAAATTTTAGATTTTATTTAGGTAGGAAATGCTTGGCTCTTCCCCTTGGGTGGGGCATTTCAAATGGGATGATGTAATTTGATTAATCATGCAGCGAGACTTAATGGCTTATTAACAGAAAATACCTTTGTTATAAATGAGAAAGAAAGTCTCCATATTTAGCAAAATTTAAGTTGCTTTATTTGATATAGACGGAGCAAGCAGCGCTGGGGAACGTGAGGGGTCAGCGCCCACTCCACGCTCTGTCAAACCTTGGTTTGCAGCTCCTTTTTATAGGATGTTTTTCCTCGTAGTAATCAGTAACTGTTATTTTTTTTGTTGTCATAATTCTGCCAGGTAAGCGGTGGTGGTCAAAAAAACATCCATGGGACCGCTTGTGAAATCTCCGGACAATTTGTCAAGTAACCATCTGGTTTTGGTAGATAAAGAACAGCAGAAGTGGGAAGTCTGGTCTTAGCAGATAGGTTGCAATTGATTACACAAAGGCAGGAAATCTGATTTTGCAAAATCTTTCAGGCTGTGGGAAATCCTCATTTTGCAAACTGGTATTGAATACAATTTACTAAAAAACACAATATTCATAACAGGGGTATTTAAAGAGAATTATTTAATCATATATATTTTTCTCTATTTTTCTCTATCTAATGTCCATGCTTCATTTCAGACCTAAGTATTCTGGTTTATACAAACCCCACTACTTTTATGATTGACACGAATCTTTTATCAATTATCATACCTTCCTGGACAAAGGATGGGTCCTGAAAGGGGTAAACAAAACTACCCCACCTGGCTTTAACAGCTGGCCTATTAACAGAAGATATTTCCCCCTGCCCCCTGGAGTTATGATGGATGGGTCATGGAAGAGAGAAGGAACACTGCTCCACCTGCTTTTAACAGATGGTGATAGAATATATACTTGTGGTTAACATCTTACATTGCAACCTTAGACTGGCACAAAGCTCTTCTTGCACTCCGGGCACTTGCAGGGCTTCCCTCAGTGGTGCATCTTGGTATCTGGTGAAATGAGAGCTCTGTGAGAAGCTCTTCCCACACTTGGGGCACTCATGGGGCCTGAGACATCACAAGGGGCAGGGCTGTGATGTGCTCTGGTACCTGTGACTGAAGGCTGGTAGGGGGTCTTTTGAGATTCAATGCTTCAGACCCAGGAAGCTGCCAGCCTTCCCAGAGAGAGAGAGTCCTGCAAGGAACTGCCTTCTAGGGGATCTTCTGTCTGTTCTCCTGGCCACTGGATAAGCCTCAGGAAGGGGTAGCTGTGGCCACAAGTCATCAGCTCTGGTCAGTGATTTAATCTCAGCGATTCCAGCTCTGCTTGCAAGGCTTTCCCAGGCTGCCTCAGGGACAGAGAGACGGGAAGCGTCTTATGGCAAATTCCACAAAGATTCCTTTATTATTCAGCAGCTCTGTGAAGGGAGCCAGGAACGACTGCTCCCTAGAGAACTGAGGGAAATAACTGAGGTTTTTATGGGAGAGAGCAAGGGGGAAAGACCAATTGGTTACAAAGGATTAACATGGATACTAGGGCATGGTGGGATAAGAGAAGCTATTCAGTAGCTCACCATGACAAGAAAAGGTGTGCTAACCTAATGAGCATCCTTCTAGGAGGGTTGAGATAAGCTAATCACAGCCCACTCAAGGGAAATTCCTCTAAGGCAAAGCCATGGGCCTCCACATTTGACATCACAAGGAGCAGGGCTGTGATGTGCTCTGGAGCCTGTGACATCACAAGGGGCAGGACTGTGATGTGCTCTGGTGCCTGTGACATCACAAGGAGCAGGGCTGGCTGTGATTTGTTTGGTGCCTGTGAAATCCCAAGGGCAGTGTCACAGTGGGGGCAGCTCTCAATGTCCCCACAGGTCACTCTGTCCAGTGCAGCCGTGCCAGCGGTCACTGCGCACTCGGGGGAGGCTGGGCTGGACGGGGATCCGGGCAGAGACGCCGCCCCCGGGACTGGAGTCTCCCCCTGCCTCTGGGCCCAGCCCCTGGTGGGAGCGCCTTGGGCACAGCACGGGGCTGCTGCTGGGCCAGGGGGAGAGCCCCTGCCAGCTGCCTGGGCCCTTCTGATGCCTGTGCCACATCCCTGTGGCTCCTGTCCCTGCTGCTCCCTGCCACCTTCACTCCCTCCATCAAAGCACCACTCAACCTCTTCACAGTGACCTGTGAAAAGAAAGAGAGAAAGAAAGAATGAGAGAAAGGAAGTGTTGTCAGATGACCCTGGCTGGATGGCCGACACCCACCAAAGCTGCTCTCTCACTCCTCTCCAGATACGGACAGGAGACAGAAAACAGAATGAAGGCTTACTGGGTTGAGATAAGGACTGGGACATATCACTTAGCAAATGTCACAATGGGTGAAACAGGTCTGAAATTGGTGATATTAATTGAATTAACTGCTCTCCAAATCAGACCAGGAGAGTGAGAAGTAAGATAACTGTATCTTCTGCCCATCCCTCCCTCTTTCCCAGCTCTGCCTCCTCCCCCAGTGGGTGCAGGGAGATGGGGAATGGGGGTTCTGGTCAGTTCATCACATGTTGTTTCTCCTGCTGCTGCTCAGGGAGAGGAGCCGTTCCCCTGCTGCACCATGGGGTCCCTCCCTGAGACGCTTCTCCATGAACTTCTCCAAGGTGAGTTCATCTCAGGGACAGCAGTTCTTCATAAACTGCTGCAATGTGGGTCACGTTCCTATGGGCTCGCAAGTCCTACCAGGACCCTGCTCCAGCGTGGGCTTCTCTCTCCACGGGTTGCTGGTCCCTGCCAGGTCCCTGCTCCAGCACGGGTTTCTCATGGGGTCACAGCCTCCACTCAGGCGTCCCCCTGCTCTGGCACGGGCCCCTCCAGGCGCTGCAGGTGCACCTCTGCACTCTGTGCCCTCCATGGGCTGCAGGGGCCCAGCTGCCTCACCAGGGACTGCACCACAGAATCTCAGGGCAATCAGCTCCAGCACCTGCAGTAGCTCCTGCCCCTCCTCCTGCCCTGCCCTGGCTGTGTGCACAGTTGTTCCTCTCATGTTCTCGCCCTGCTCTTCCCTGGCCACAGTTACAACTGCACGAGAACTGCTTTTCTTCAGTCTGTTTTCCCAAAGGTGTTCCCACCATTTCTACCTGGCCCAGCCTTGGCCAGCGGCTGGTCCGTCCTGGAGCCGGCTGGCGTTGACTCTGCAGGACATGGAGGAGCAGGTGCTTCCAGCAGCCTCTCACAGAAGGTGCTTCTAGAGACCCCCCATACCAAAACCTGGCCTGGCAAACCTAGTATAAGTGTGGTAGGGTTTTTATTACCATGATTAATTCTTATTATCGCTATTAGCTCTATTATTGCTATCAATAGTACAGTTATTCTTAGTTGTGTTATAATTAGTACAAGTATTTTTAGTCTTTTTGACTATTAATCGTTGCTTTATTAGACATCAGAATAAAAGTTCTTAATTGCAAGTAGAAGGTAGGAGTTTGGCAGCTGCTCTCCCTGCCCTATTCTGTGTCATTGCTGCGTGTGAAGCGGCAGCTGCCAGGACCCCCCATTTCCCTGGTTTGGGAAATTGGATGGCATTGCTCACATGTCAGAAAGAGAGGCCTGATTCCAATTAAATGCATTGCCTGAGCTCTTGTAGTCGCAATGCTCAAAGCTTGTTTTCTAACGTTGCTGACTTGCTCAGCTTCTGTTCATATTTGCGATTTTGGACCAAAATGTTGTCAGATGTGATTTTGCAAGGTTTTCTGTAATGAGCTGTCTGTTTTGCTCTTGGATTTCTTAATGGTGGGTCAGAACGGAATGCAGCATTTTGGGTGGGAGCCCTTCAGTCTGATCTGGGACTGTCTGAGCAGCAGCTGGTTTTGCACCTGTAAGCAGAGATAGCAAAGATTGCATGAAGTGAATATTGTGCCCGGTTGCGGAAGCCGTAGCGCCTGGCGAGCGCGGGGCAGCTGCCGGGATCTTCGGGGCACGGAGGAGCCGCAGACGGACGTTGCAAGTGGCTCCTTCGGGGCAGGATTTTGTCCCGATGCAGGGGAATTGCCGCGGGCTGGGCGGGCTGGGGCCTCTGCCGAGCGCCGCCGCCTTTCCCCGGGAGCCCCCGGGCAGAGCTCTGTGCTCAGGGCCGAGGGCCAGGCACCCGCTCGGCGGCTCCGAGACGGCAGAGTTTTGGGGGTGCCGCTGTTGGGGGCAGTGCCGGGGGAGTTGCCCCGGGCTGGAGACTCAAGGGCGCCGAGGATGGCGAGCACCCAGTCCATGTGGCATGGGACAGCTGCGGACATGCCTGGGGGGCAACCTGTGTGGGGGCTGAGGAGGTTTAAGAAGTTGGAGAGGATTGGAGGAGGGGGAAGGCACCCAAAAACGTACCAGAAGCAAGAAGGTGCCTGAATTTAGGGGAAAGGATGGAAAATGGGGGAAAGGATCCAAAAGATGAGGAAGGGAAGCAAAATAAGGGGAAAGGAAACAAAATAAATGGTAAAGACTCAAAAGAGGGGGAAAGACACAAAATAGGGGATAAAGTATCCAGAATAGGGAGAAAGTATCCAAAATAAGGGGGGAAGACCCAAAATCCAAGGAGAAAAGGTTTCATGGGGTGTCATAACTGTCATGGCGTGTCCCTACGTGTGCTGGGGTGGGTGCAGACACTCAGCACCAGGAGCAGCCACGGAAACATCCTGAGGGACACAGGGAGACTATGCAGGACATGGGCTGGGGACCTTGGAGGATCAGGCCCCACCAGGGGTGGAGGACAAGAACATAGGAGGAGACATGGGGGCACATGGAAGGGGACAGGGACACACAGAGGTAATGGCCACAGTGGAGGATGAGGACAAATGGAGGGGAAGGGACACAGTGCCACCAGGACACACAGCAGGGGACAACATTGCCACACCTGTGGGGACACTGCCACTAGGACACCACTGGTGACACCCTGCATGGGACACTGCTGGTGGCACTGACATTTGCGCTGTCCTCAGAGGTGGTTGGGCTCCCCTGAGGGTGGTGGCCCTGGTACACTGTGGTGGCTGTCACTTGCTTCCACACCCCTTGTCACCAACTGAACAAGCCCTGACAACAACTTGTCGACAACCCTCCCGCCCTGGTGGATGGTGACATTCAGCTGGGATACTGCAGCAGTGATGGTGGGAATGTGGTGGCAGGAACTGCATTAGGCAGTGCTTTGCCATGGCTGAGATGAAGGTGCTGGTGGCATTGATGCTGTCCTAGTTCGTGTCCCCACCCATGTCCATGTACCTTCATGTCCCCAGCTGGGTCTGTGTCCCCATCCATGTCTATGTCTCCATGAAAGGCTGTGTCCCCTCACGTCCCCATCCATGACCTCACCCATGTCCTTGTCCGCCACATGTCCCCATCCATGCCTTACTTCAACATTTTATTTTAACCCCATGTTGAGGGTTAGTTCTTTCTATTTTTTTTTTTTCCCTCTGTGGAATTTTCCCCATTGTCATGCTAAGATACCTGTTGACTGGGCCCTGGTGACAAGGGGGAGGGGACGGGAGGGAAGAAGCAAGCCCTGCGAGATTCAAACAGCCAGAAGAGGAAGAGGAAGGCTGGGCCTCGGCCCATTTCTCCCGCGGAGTTCGGACGAGAAGGACGATCGCCGTCTGTGTCCCATCCCAGCGTCGGGAAACCACCATCGGACCCTGCCCGGCTGTCTTCTCGCTGTGAACTACCACCATCCAGCACTCTACTGAGCACCGGGACCGACACCGTGAGCGGAGAGCTCTCTCTCCATCTCTCTCTCCCCCTGGGACAGCTCTGCCATCACCCCCAGCCCTCCTGCAGCTCTGCGGGAGCCACCCGCCCCCAGCACCGGGAACTGCAGCTCAGGGAAAAGGTGCCTGCAGCCAAAAAACACTGGGACTGAGTTACTGTTCTGTTTGTGGGTAATTTCATAGCTGTTGTTGTTCTTGTTTGTCTTGTTAAATATACTAGTAAAGAACTGTTATTCCTACCCCCATATCTTTGCCTGAGAGCTCTCTTAATTCCGAAATTATAATAATCGGAAGAATCATATTTTCTTTCAGTCCAAGGGGAAGCTTCTGCTTTCCTTGGCAAACACCTGTCCTTCAAACCAGGACAGATTTTGGCGCCCAACGTGGGGCCCGAGGGCATTGAGAGAAAAGGGTGAAAAAGGAATAACAGTTCTTGAGTTACCTCAGTTTTGTGTTAGGTGGCATCATGTTGTCCAGCTTACCGTGGTTTGGGCTCCATGTGGCCACAGCTCTATCTCTCCCATTTGCAATCCCTTACTTGAACATGGGTCCTATAACTCAGGCTGCTGTAACTATTATCCAGTTCCTTTTGTGGGCTGATAACGTGAGAAATTCATGGATTTTTAACTTCCTCTGGAAGGTGGGCACATGGATTCGGAGCTATCACACTCTAACTGTATGTTTTTGGGGCTACTTTAATAATGGTACATACTGTGAGGATATGACACCAGGGAAAATTTTGTCCCAACCCCTTACACAGTTTTTTGGGTCTGCTCCACCAGCTTTTGAGGGGTTCAAATCTCTTCTAAGCAGTAATGATATCATACATTGGCTGACATTGCTAATAGGCCTTGTAAACCTGTTCTATTTAACATTCCGAGATGAGGGGAGATTGACTTGGATGACAACCCTGATACGTCCCCCAAGGAATAGGGATCCTGCCCCAGAGCCTGGCCCTGCCCCAGAGCCTGGCTCTGCCCCAGAGACTAAGGACTCTGCCCCAGAGCCTGACCCTGCCCCTGCCCCAGAGACTAAGGATTCTCCCCCAGAGACTAAGGATTCTGTCCCAGAGCCTGACTCTGCCCCTGCCCCAGAGACTAAGGATTCTGCCCCAGAGACTAAGGATTCTGCCCCAGAGGTTAAGGATGTTGCCCCTGAGCCTGATTCTGCCCCAGAGCTCACCTCAGAAAGGAACCATCCAGAGTGGGTGGGGTTTCTAGTGAAGGAGATGGGCCAAATGCTGAAGGAGTACCTTTCCCCAGCTCTTGAGAAACTCTCCCTCTGCCTTAAAGAGGGAGAACCTGATGGTGCAGCAGTGGAACCCACAAATGTTACATCTCTCCAGGCTCCAGCTGAACTGCAAGGGCACTCACAGCCAGCAGCAGTTGCCCCCGTGGAAACTAGAAAGTCTAAGGTGAAAACAAAGCACCTAGATAATAATGATCAGAAAGCAGGGCCCTCACAACCAGCAGGGGAGCCAGAGGTTGAGATCGTCACAGAGTCCCTGTCATACGAGAGTCTCCATAATCTCCGTAAGGATGTTGTACGAAGGGGCCGTGAGGCTTTTACAACGTGGTTACTGCGGGTCTGGGACCTTATGGGTACAGGTGTGCAGCTGGATGGTACTGAGGCAAGGAATTTGGGACCCCTAACCCAGGACTCAGGTGTGGATCACATATTCGTAAGGGAACGAGGCCCCCTTTCCCTCTGGGAGCGGCTTTTAATGAGTGTAAGAGAGAGGTTCGTCCATAGAGAGAGAATGCAGGAGCACCACCATAGAATGTGCTGGAAAACCGCTGAGGAGGGGATCCAACAGCTGAGAGAAGTAGCAATACTGGAAGTACTCTTTGGGACGGGTGGACAACGACAATGACCCCGACAAGGTCAGGTGCACAGGGCAGATGTTGTGGAATCTGGCACACCTGGGGCCATCTCAATACACCACATTCATTGCAGCCATTAATGCTGACACCAACCACGAGACAGTGGGTTCTGTTGCCGATAAGCTCAGAAATTTTGAGAGTATAATGAATGGCCCAATGCAGGCTCAGGTCTCTGCCGTGATTAGGGAACTCAGATAGGAGTTCAAGGAGGAGATAAGAGGGGTGAGGGAGGAGATGAGGAAGGTCAATGCAGCACCAGTGCGAGTCACAGATCCCAGAGTTAGAGCCCAACGTCCCCCAGCTAAGGAGAGAGGATACACCCCACGAGCTGACCTGTGGTTCTTTCTGCGTGACCATGGGGAAGACATGAGGAGGTGGGATGGGAAACCCACTTCTGCCCTGGCAGCACGGGTGCGTCAACTCAAGGAGGGAAACACTAACCAAAGGAGCTCCACTAAAGTGAAGGTAGCCTCAACTTCCCATAACCAAGATGCAGGGTATTACAAAAGGGAGGATGATTTGTCAGATCCCCTTGAGGGAACCTCCAACATGTATGCCCAGGAAGGAAATAATAACCAGTGCTAGAGGGGCCCTGCCTCTAGCCAGGGAGAGGCACGGGAAAACTGGGTCTTTTGGACGGTGTGGATCCGATGGCCTGGCACATCAGAGCCACAAAAACATAGGGCCTTAGTTGATACTGGTTCACAGGTCACCCTAATACCATCAGAACATGTGGGGGAAGAGCCTGTTTCTATTGCTGGGGTGACAGGGGGATCACAGGAATTGACTTTGCTGGAGGCTGAGGTGAGCCTGACTGGGAAAGAGTGGCAGAAGCATCCAATTGTGACTGGCCCAGAGGCACCGTGTATTCTAGGCATAGACTTCCTGAGGAATGGCTATTACAAAGACCCAAAGGGACTCAGGTGGGCTTTTGGAATAGCTGCTGTAGAGGCAGAAAACATTAAGCAATTGAACACCTTGCTTGGACTGTCAGAGAACCCATCTGTAGTGGGACTCCTGAAGGTGAAGGAGCAGCAAGTGCCAATTGCCACCTCCACAGTGCACCACCGGCAGTACAGGACAAATCGAGATGCCGTGATCCCCATCCACAAGATGATCCGTGAGCTGGAGGGCCAAGGGGTGGTCAGCAGAACCCACTCACCCTTCAACAGCCCCATCTGGCCTGTGCGCAAGTCTGATGGAGAATGGAGATTGACTGTGGACTATCGTGCATTGAATGAAGTGACTCCACCGCTGAGCGCTGCCGTGCCGGACATGCTGGAACTCCAGTACGAGCTGGAGTCCAAGGAAGCAAAGTGGTACGCCACCATTGACATTGCCAATGCATTTTTCTCCATTCCTCTGGCAGCAGAGTGCAGGCCTCAGTTTGCTTTCACCTGGAGGGGCGTGCAGTACACCTGGAACCGACTGCCCCAGGGGTGGAAACACAGCCCCACCATCTGCCATGGACTGATCCAGGCTGCACTGGAAAAGGGTGAAGCTCCAGAACATCTGCAATACATTGATGACATCATTGTGTGGGGGAACACGGCAATGGAAGTATTTGAGAAAGGAGAAAAGATCATCCAGATTCTGCTGGGAGCCGGTTTTGCCATCAAGAGGAGCAAAGTCAAAGGTCCTGCCCGAGAGATCCAGTTCCTGGGAGTAAAGTGGCAAGACGGGCGGCGCCAAATCCCCACTGAGGTCATCAATAAGATCACCGCGATGTCTCCACCAACCAACAAGAAGGAAACACAAGCTTTCCTAGGTGCCATAGGCTTTTGGAGAATGCACATTCCTGAGTACAGCCAGATCGTGAGCCCTCTCTACCTGGTCACCCGGAAGAAGAACGAATTCCACTGGGGCCCTGAGCAGCAGCAAGCCTTTGCCCAGATCAAGCAGGAGATCGCTCATGCTGTAGCCCTCGGCCCAGTCAGGACGGGACCAGAGGTGAAGAATGTGCTCTACTCTGCAGCCGGGAACAAGGGCTTGTCCTGGAGCCTTTGGCACAAGGTACCTGGTGAGACCCGAGGCCGACCTCTGGGATTCTGGAGCCGAAGTTACAGAGGATCTGAAGCCAACTACACCCCAACAGAGAAGGAGATCTTGGCTGCTTATGAAGGAGTTCAAGCTGCCTCAGAAGTGATTGGCACAGAAGCACAGCTCCTCCTGGCACCCCGACTACCAGTGCTGGGGTGGATGTTTAAAGGGAAGGTCCCCTCTACCCACCACGCCACCGATGCCACATGGAGCAAGTGGATTGCCCTCATCACACAGCGCGCCCGTATCGGAAACCCAAATCGCCCTGGGATTTTGGAAATAATTACAAACTGGCCAGAAGGTGAAAATTTTGGTCTTGCCGATGAAGAGGAGCAAGAACAAGTGACCCGGGCTGATGAAGCCCCGCCATACAACCAACTGCCAGCAGATGAAACTCGCTACGCTCTTTTCACAGACGGTTCCTGTCGCATCGTGGGGATGAACCGGAAGTGGAAAGCAGCCGTATGGAGCCCCACACGACAGGTTGCACAAGCTACTGAAGGAGAAGGTGGATCAAGTCAACTTGCTGAACTCAAAGCTGTTCAGCTGGCCCTGGACATTGCTGAAAGAGAGAAGTGGCCAAAGCTTTACCTTTACACTGATTCATGGATGGTAGCCAATGCTCTGTGGGGCTGGCTGGAAAGATGGAAAAAAGCTAACTGGCAACGTAGGGGAAAGCCAATCTGGGCTGCTGATGAGTGGAAAGACATTGCCAGTCGGGTAGAGAAGCTACCCGTAAAGGTCCATCATGTAGATGCCCATGTCCCCAAGAGTCGGGCTAATGAGGAGCACCAACACAATGAGCAAGTAGATCAGGCTGCAAGGATAGAGGTGTCACAGATAGACTTAGACTGGCAACACAAAGGAGAGTTGTTCCTGGCTCGATGGGCCCACGATGCCTCAGGTCACCAAGGCAGAGATGCTACCTATAAGTGGGTATGAGATAGAGGGGTGGATCTCACCATGGACAGTATTTCCCAGGTTATCCATGACTATGAGATGTGTGCTGCCATCAAGCAAGCCAAGCGAGTGAAGCCCCTCTGGTATGGGGGGCGGTGGTCCAAATATAAGTATGGGGAGGCCTGGCAGATTGACTACATCACACTGCCTCAGACACGCCAAGGCAAGCGTTACGTGCTGACCATGGTAGAAGCCACCACTGGATGGTTGGAGACCTACCCTGTGCCTCATGCCACTGCCCGCAACACCATCCTGGGCCTGGAAAAACAAGTCCTTTGGAGACATGGTACCCCTGAGAGAATTGAGTCAGACAATGGGACTCATTTCAAGAACAGCCTCATAAGCACCTGGGCCAGAGAACACGGCATCGAGTGGGTGTACCACATTCCTTATCACGCACCAGCGGCTGGGAAAGTGGAACGGTGCAATGGGCTGCTTAAAACCACCTTGAAGGCACTGGGCGGGGGGACTTTCAAAAACTGAGAGATTAATCTACCAAAGGCCACATGGTTAGTGAACACCCGAGGTTCCACTAATCGAGCAGGCCCTGCCCAGTCTGAGCCCTTGAGAACACCAGATGGGGACAAGGTTCCAGTGCTGCATATGAGAGGTATGCTAGGAAAAACTGTTTGGGTGAACCCTGCCTCCAGCAAAGACAATCCAATTCGGGGGGTGGTTTTTGCTCAAGGGCCAGGGTGTACCTGGTGGATCATGCAAAGGGATGGAAAGACCAGATGCATACCCCAAGGAGACATTGTTTTAGGGTGAACTACCTACAATACTGTGCCTGTATCTGTAACTGTATGGATGTCTATAATTTGAAGATTTTTAATTTGATTTGGCATGATGGTAGGGGAAAATTCGGGGTGGATAATGTTGAGGGTTAGTTCTTTCTTTTTTTTTTTTCCCTCTGTGGAATTTTCCCCATTGTCATGCTAAGATACCTGTTGACTGGGCCCTGGTGACAAGGGGGAGGGGACGGGAGGGAAGAAGCAAGCCCCGCGAGATTCAAACAGCCAGAAGAGGAAGAGGAAGGCTGGACCTCGGCCCATTTCTCCCGCGGAGTTCGGACGAGAAGGACGATCGCCGTCTGTGTCCCATCCCAGCGTCGGGAAACCACCATCGGACCCTGCCCGGCTGTCTTCTCGCTGTGAACTACCACCATCCAGCACTCTACTGAGCACCGGGACCGACACCGTGAGCGGAGAGCTCTCTCTCCATCTCTCTCTCCCCCTGGAACAGCTCTGCCATCACCCCCAGCCCTCCTGCAGCTCTGCGGGAGCCACCCGCCCCCAGCACCGGGAACTGCAGCTCAGGGAAAAGGTGCCTGCAGCCAAAAAACACTGGGACTGAGTTACTGTTCTGTTTGTGGGTAATTTCATAGCTGTTGTTGTTCTTGTTTGTCTTGTTAAATATACTAGTAAAGAACTGTTATTCCTACCCCCATATCTTTGCCTGAGAGCTCTCTTAATTCCGAAATTATAATAATCGGAAGAATCATATTTTCTTTCAGTCCAAGGGGAAGCTTCTGCTTTCCTTGGCAAACACCTGTCCTTCAAACCAGGACACCCCAGTTACAGGGCTTTCAAAGGAATGAACAGAAACCTTTTTGTTTCAAGGCCAAAACAAAAGAATTTATGTGTCCCTGCTGGCAAAGCATCCACATGCTTGGCTGGGTGGGAAGAACCCTTTTTGAAGGGGTTTCCACCCCACCATCTCCAAAATTGTGGGGTTTGCCCCAATATGTTCCCATTTGGCTGTGGAAGATGCCCATGAGCCAGAAAGGATTAAAATGATGGATTTCTATTGGAGAAGACCTCCAAGGCCATTCAGTGTTGCTTGATACCACCAGAAGATGCAAAGAGTGAGATTTTTCTCGGGTCAGAAGTCGACAAACGTGCTCTTCACAATGGATTTCTGATGTTGATCTGTGGATATGTCCAGGTGCTCAAGGGAAGCCAGGAGGATGAAGAGCCGCCCAGCCAGGTGTCTTCCTAACATGGATCACCGGGGCTCTGCCCACCAGGGGTCACTCGGCATCATCCAGCACAGATCCTGCCATGGAGAATGGAGCTGGAGCAGCACATGAAGCTCTTCCTGCACTTGATTTGCAGGGCTTCCCTTAGTGGTGCCTCCATTGGTGTTTGGTCAGGTGAGAGCTCTGTGAAAAGCTCTTCCCACACTCAGAACACTCATAGGGCCTCTCCCCAGTGTGGATGCGCCGGTGGGTGACGAGGTTGGAGTTGTGCCTGAAGCCCTTCCCGTAGTCGGGGCAGCAGAAGGGCCTCTCCTCTATGTGAATGCGCTGGTGCAGGAGGAGACTGGAGCTGGTCAGAAACCTCTTGCTGCATTTATCACACTCATAGGGCTGTTCCCCTGTGTGGATCCTTTGGTGGACAATCAGTTCAGAGCTTGTCCTGAAGCACTTCCCACACTGCCCACACTCATAGGGCATCTCCCCAGTGTGGATGCGCCTGTGGGAGACAAGGCGGGAGTTGTATTTGAAGCCCTTCCCACAGTCAGGGCAGCGGAAGGGCCTCTCTTCTGTGTGAATCCGCTGATGCATGACGAGATTGGAGCTGGTCTGAAACCTCTTCCTGCGTATGTCACATTGATAGGGCCTCTCCCCAGTGTGGATCATCTGGTGGCGGATCAGTTTGAATCTCGTACTGAAGCTCTTTCCACACTCCCCACACTCATAGGGCCGTTCCCCCATGTGGATTCTCCAGTGCCAGATCAGGGAGGATCTCTTGCTGAAGCTCTTCCCACAATTTGAACACTTGTGGGGCTTATCCGCATCATGAAGATGCTCATGGAACCCCAGCTCTGAGCTCTGGCTGCAGCTCTGTCCGGTTCTTTGGCCCTGGTTCTCCTCCTCGGATACCCAAGAACTGTGTTTGCAGCCCATCCTCATGTGGGATCTCCCGGGCTTTTCCTCCTCGCTGGTTTCCTGTGCAATGGAGCTGCTCCAAACAGCCTCTTCCACAAGGTTCTGCTGCAGGGATTTGTCCTCCCTGGTCTCCATCCTCAGCTCCTTGTCTAGAGGGGGAAGGACAAGGAGAGGATGGGATTTGCCTCTGTTCCAGAGGGAGGGGGAAGGAGATCCCCCCAGCACGTCCCTGGCAGGACGGCGTCGGCAGCGGGGCTGTCCTGCAGCCGGGGGCCGTGCTGGGCTGGGAGATGGAGCAGGACAGAGGGTGAAAGGGGCAGGGACTTCCTCCTCACCTGCCTGGGGCTCCGGGGGCATGTTCTTCTTCCTCACGGCCTCATCCTCCATCGGGCCAAGGTTTAGGAATGGGAAATCCATTTTTGGGGGAAAAGAAGGGTTGAGCGCGTTGGGTTTATGTTCCTGCGGGCCAAGTTCAGCTGGACAAGCCAGTGCCCCTTTCAGCCTCAGAGAGCCTGGGGCCGCTTATCACCAACCTCCCACACCCCTCCAGGCTGCCGGGGGTCCCCCGGCTCCGGGATCGCCCCTCTGCGCTCTCCCCGCTCCGGGGTTCCCGTATTCCCCCACGGCTCTCCCGGATATCCCCAGAACCGATCTCGCCCCCTCTCCGCCAGAACGAGCGATCGCAATGTGGGACCCGCCAAGATCCCTCCCGGGGCATTTCCGGCTGAGCTTCGGGGTCCTGCAAGATCCAAACATCTCCTGCCCCACAAAGAAACCTCCAGGAGACCTCCCCACGATGGATTTGGGGCGAGCTCCCCCTCCCAGCTCACCTGCGGCTTCCGGGGGGAGGGGTGATGCCGGGGAAGTCGGGGAAGCTGCGGCCTAGAGCGGGCGAGCGAGTGAGCCGCTCGGTTCTGCTGCTGCTCTTCCTTCCACTACTCTTCTTCCTTCCGCTCCTCCTCCCCCAGCCCGGCCCGGCCCGGTGCCGACGCGCAAAAGCAGCCGCGCTCCGCCCTGGGGGATTGCAAAGCGGTTGCGCCCCGCGCGGCACTGGGAAGTGATACTGGGAGCACTGGTAACGATCCTGACAGCACCTAGAAGCAACTGGGAGCGCTCTCCCTGCCAGTACCGCTCTTACTGGGAGCACTGGGAGGGAACTGGGAGCAAACTGCGCCTAGACCCGGCTACAGCCGGTGGTGGGCGGTGTCGGAGCAGAGGGCGTGGTTATGCAAATCTAGGAGCGATCGCGCGCTGTGATTGGTGTGCGGAAGCAGCGCGGGGTTCTCCCTGGTCACGTGAGGGCGGGAGCGGTGGGCAGAGCGATGGCGGCGGCGTGCGGTGAGAGGGAACGGGAATGGGAGCGGGAGCGGGAACGGGAGTGGGAACGGGGACTGGAATGGGGACTGGAATGGGGACAGGGACCGAGAATGGAAACAGGGAATGGGGACAGGGACCGGGAATACAGGACCGGGAATGGGGACAGGGACTGGGATAGGGACAGCCCCGTGTCATGCCCTGGGGACCGAGGAGGGGACAGGGACAGGGGAGGAGCCAGGGACTGGGCTGTCGCACCGTGACCTTGCTGAACTGGGAGCTCGCGTGTCTCATTTTCGGGGCTCCTGCCCCCCACCTTCCCCCCCCCCCCCCCCGGGGGTTCCTCTCGTCGTGTTCTGGGGGGGAAGCAGTCAGCACCCACAGTACCCCTCCAGTAGCTCCCAGTATCCCCAGTAACCTCAGTGCTGCCAGACCAGTATGGGGGCTTAAGATAGATCCTGGTTTGGTGTCCAGTTCCAGTGCCCAGCCCCAGACCCGGTGTCCATTGGTCTAGTCCCAGTCCCCACCACGTTTCCAGCTGCTGTGTCATGATGCCAGGCATTGTCCCAGGTGGCTTCCAGCCCCAGTGCCAGTCCCAGTTCCCAGGGCCATGATGCCAAGATTGGGCTTGGTGTAGGGCCCTGGGCATGACTGGGGCACAGCGTGAAGGGTTTCATGGGACATGGGACTAAAGACATGAAACATGGGACATGGGGCATATAGGACATGACACAGGGTGCAGGGTGTGGTATAGGACACAGGACATGACCTTGAGCATGGCACAGGACACGGAACAGGACACAGGGACAGGGGACATGATTTTGGAGCATGGTACCTGCCCCAGCCCGTGATGCATGAGTTCCTGTGCCCACATGTGCCCCACACGTCACCTGCCACCCCCCCTGCGGCACCACCATGTTCTCACCGGTGTCCCTCCTGCCTGCTGGGTACAGTTTGGTGGCCTCGGATGTGGCCTTCCCAGTGTGGGTCCTGCTCTGCCACAAGCCCTGGGGACATCATCCCTGCCCAGTGGCACCAGGTGTCTATCCATCGGCGATAACTGGGACAAGTCCCACACGGTGGCATCAGGTGGCACCTGTGCCACTGGCAGCAGAGATGTCTACAAGGGGGTAACTGAAGGGACAGAACAGGGTGCAGGTGCTCACAGTGTCCCTGTCATCCACAGGGGGTGGTGATCAGGGGTGTCAGGATGAGGTGGTCATAGAGGTGCCACCAGGGGTGTGGTGATACCAAGGCACACATGGCCATGGAAGTGCCGCCGCAGGTGCTGGAATGCCCGTGGAGATGCCACCACGAGCACGGCAGTGCCAGGGGACACATTAGTCTATGGTGTGGCAATGCTGGTGGGCATGGCAGTGACAGGCCAGGCGTGGGGCCAGGCTGGGGTGGCTCCGTGCCCACCCCATGGGTGGCCCTGCTGGTTGCAAGCCGTTTTGGTTGGTGTCTGTGCCAGTGCCTGGCCTGGTGCTACCGTTAATGCCAGCCCTGGCACAGGGACATGCACAGGTGTGGGAGTGACAAGGGGGACTGGGCACCCCGAGGGCTGTGCCAGGCCAGCACCTCCCACCCCATGCCTTTGTCCTCAAGAAGGTGGCACACGGACACCGAAAGGGGTTAGAAGAGTTGGGGACACAGTGGTCATCTGGGGACATGAAGGACCTCAGCCTATGGAGGTGATTTGGGACACTGGTGTGATTTGAGGACGCTGAGGTGCCCCAGTGCTATCCCCAGCACTGTTTCCCTGTCCCCACAGTACCTGGCTGTCCTCAACAAGACCCTGGGCCACTACCCCTATGCTGGCACTGCAGGTGTCACCAGAGATGGCACCAGGCACAGCACTTCTTCCGCACAGGGGACATTGACCCTGGTAATGACACCTTCGACATTGCCTCCAGCGTCATCACTGGTGGGGACACTTGGGGTTTGGGTTTTAGAGTTAGGGTTGGGATTTGAGATTTGGGATACTCTAAAGGCATTTGGGATGGTCCCAAGAGGTTTAGGAGTAGGGTTTTGGTTTGGGGTTTGGGGTTTGGGTTTGAGGTGCAAGGTTTGGGATGGTCCTGGAGTATATGTGATTCAGGATTTGGGAAGTCCCAGGGTTTCTGGGCTCTCAGCATTCCCTGACCCCAGTCCCAAGCCCACAGAGTGCCTGGGGGTGTACCCTGGAGACCCCCAGCTGCTGGTGCTGGATTGCACTGACAGCAATTTCACCCTCCAATTCCACAGGTAAATCCCACAAGTCCCACCCAGGGAAGTTTCCCATCCCTAAAATCCAAGTGTTGGATTTGCGACCCCTTTTTCCGAATTCCTGTGTGGGATTATGGGATGAAATTTTCCCTTTCCCAGGGTAATTTTTGGGGATTTTGTGGCCAAGTTTTCCCTTTCCTGATGTTTTCTGGGGGATTTTGGTGCAGAATTTTTCCTTTTCTAGAATGTTTTTTTTTTTTTTGTTATTTTGGGAACTCCTGAGGTTTTTGGGGATTTCAGGTGGAATTTTCCATTAGCATTGGATTTTTTGAGATTTTGGGGTGGAAATTTTCCTTTTTTTTTTTTTTAGGATTTTGGGGTGGAATTTTAATTTCTGGGGGATTTTTGGGGTCAAATTTTTCCTTTTCCAGGTTTTTTTTTGAACTTGGGGAACTCACAGGGTTTTTTGGGGATTTATGGGCAGATTTGTTCTCTTTTTTGGGGATTTTTTGCGGCGGAGTTTTCCCTTTTGCATTGGTTTCTTTGGGATTTTGAGGTGGATTTTTTCCTATTTTATTTTTTAGTGATTTTGAGGCCTCTTGTAGTGTTTTTTGTCCCCTCAGGCTGATCAGTGTCATCATGGAGTTCCAGCTCAAGGCCATCAACATCCAAACGCTACTAAAACAGAAAATCCCCGACTGCTACACCTTCAGTGATATTGTGAGTGTCCGCAAGTGTCCCAGTGTCCCCTGAGTGTCCTTCTGGTATCTTCTCATGTCCCTTTTGTGTGCCTTATGTCTCTCCTGGTGTCTCACTCATGTCCTTCTGTCCCACATCTATCCATCTGTCCCCTGGCTGTTCCCCAGTACCTCTGCGGACCCTGGGGAGCAGCCAGTGAGTGCTATGACAGTGATGGTGATGGTGACAGTGACAGTGCTAAGGACAGTGACAGTGACAATAACAGTGACAAATGGCAGTGGCACTGACAGTGATGGTGACAATGACAGTGAAATGCCAATGACAGTGCAACCCAGTGTCCCCACATCACGTTTGACAACTCTGTCCATAGCAGGTGAGTGCAGATCCACCTGGACACCCATCCAGGAGTGCCACCACCCCTTGCTGCCCAGCAAAAGGGACAGTGGGGTACAGTGGATGATGGGAGACAGGGGGACACAGTGACAGGGTAACAGGTGCCATGTCCCCCTCGTGCTCCGGACACCGGCAGGACTGGACGCATTTCTGTTGCGCCCCAACCACACTTCCCCATAAAACCTGCTCCCCTCACACCTTGGGGACACCCCTGACCCCCCCCCCCCTTTGTCACCCTGGGGTGCCCCTCAGTCAGGGGGGTCTTGGTCATGCTGCAGGACCCTCTCTCTGTGCAATCCCCGAGGTGGCACCTGCGCTTTTTGTCACCGCCATCTGCCAATTTGTTACCAGCACCCCAAAGAAGGGGGCGGCCCACATGTTACAGGAGGAGGTGGTGAAAACATTTCTGGGGTCACTCCCAGCCATTTCCATCTCCCCACATCCCCCTGAAGATGCTGCTCCACCCTGCACCCCCTCCCTCCCGCCCCCACCACAGCATCCCCTGAGGGGACCTTGGGGACTGTCCCCATGTCCCCCCCCAGTCCCCATGGTACCTCCGCTGCTCCACCTGTGCTTGGCCCCCGTTTGTGTGGCGACCTCCCCATGTGAACGGGCAGGAGTTTCAGTCACATCCTCACCTCCTTCTCGTCTTCCTCCTGCTGAGGAGGTGATGTTGCTTCTGCTGGGGACTCGCCAGTGACACCAGAGGGACACCACAGGTCACCCCTCGAGGGGCCTGGGGTTGCAGTGGCTCCTGGAGTCGCCCCAGTGTGACAGCTGGGGGGCCTGAGATGCTGCAGTGACAATTTGGGGGGTGGGTGCTCGTTTTGGGGTCTCCAGGGTGAGTCTCAAAGTCTCCTCCCATCACCTCATCCCGTGCCTCAGTTTCCCCCTCACTCTGCAGGGAGCATCCAGAATTGATGTTCTGGAATTGGGTTTGTTTTGGGGGGTTTTGGGGTTGGGGCTACTGGGATGGGCTGGTGGGCCAGTTAGGTGATACACACCCAAGGTGTGTATCAAGGCTGGTGGTTATCTGGGCTCGGAGCTGCCTAGGCTGGGGGGCTGCAGGGCCAAGAGCTATCCAGACAAGTGTCAAGCTGGGATCCATGACTCAGGTGTCCATCAAGTGTCCACCAGTGTCCAATCTCTCCTGCCCCCATCCATCCCAGACTCCCTGGCCAGGGCTGCTTCTCACTGCAGAGTGGACAAGCCCCTGGTCAGTCCCAAGATGACCCCAAACCCCCTCCCACCAACCTCACCAGGCCACCCACCCTGAGCTCTGGTGCCATCGGCATCCCCTGGCAGCCGGTCCAGCTCTGAATCTCTTGGAAGAGGAAATCCACAGTCCCAGGCCGGGGACTCAAGGGTATCCAGGATGGTGAGCACTGAGTCCATGTGGCATAGGGGGACAGTTGGGGACACAGCTGGGGAGATGTCTGTGGGGAAGGGAGTTGGGGTGTAGGGGAGTGAGGGGCACCTAAAAGGTGCGGAGGGGGTTGGAAGGGAGGGATGCACCCAAAAATGTGCCAAAGTGAAGGCGAGGGTGCATAAAATTGGGGTAAAGGATGGAAAGAATCCAAACAAGCACAGAAAAGACTCAAAATAGGGGGCACTGAACCCAAAAAAGGGGAAAAGGACTGAAAATGGAGGGGAGAACGACCTAAAATCAGAGGACAAGGATGTCATGGGGTGTTACAGTGTTTTCCTACCTGTGCCAGGGTGAGTGCAGATGCTCCGTGCCAGAAGCAGCCATGGGGACATCCTGAGGGACATGGGCACACATTGAGGGACACAGGGACACTACAGGATGGGTCCCCTCAGACAGCCCAGGACCTCATGGTTTTTGGCCCCACTGGGGGCAGGGGACACATGGAAGGCGAGAGGAAGATATGGTAGGGAATTTGGACATACAGAGGGGAAAGGACATGATGCCACCAGGACAGATAGCAGGGGGACAATGTCACCAGGACACCCCTGGTGACATGTAGCATGGGGCCACATGACACTGTGGGTGGCACTGACCCTTGTGCTGTACCTTGGGCCATTGGGGTCCTCTGAGCGTGGAGTCCCTAGGACGCCCTGGTGACTGTCACTCACCTCCGGGCCACTTGTCAACAGCCGAACAAGTTCCACCTCCTGCCCTGCTGGGTGATGACATCTGGCTGGTGCACTGTGGTGGTGATAGTGGGGATGTGGTGGCAGTACCTGCATTGGACAGCACTTCGCAATGTCCCCATCCATGTTCCTCACATCCTCATCCATCTCCCCCCATGGCCCCACCCATGTCTTAGTTCCTTGTCGTTATTTTTAACCCCAGTTACAGGGCTTTCAAAGGAATGAACAGAAACCTTTTTGTTTCAAGGCCAAAACAAAAGAATTTATGTGTCCCTGCTGGCAAAGCATCCACATGCTTGGCTGGGTGGGAAGAACCCTTTTTGAAGGGGTTTCCACCCCACCATCTCCAAAATTGTGGGGTTTGCCCCAGTATGTTCCCATTTGGCTGTGGAAGATGCCCATGAGCCAGAAAGGATTAAAATGATGGATTTCTATTGGAGAAGACCTCCAAGGCCATTCAGTGTTGCTTGATACCACCAGAAGATGCAAAGAGTGAGATTTTTCTCGGGTCAGAAGTCGACAAACGTGCTCTTCACAATGGATTTCTGATGTTGATCTGTGGATATGTCCAGGTGCCCATGGGGAGCCAGGAGGATGTGGAGCCACCCAGCCAGGTGTATTTCTAACATAGATCACGGGCACCATGGACCAGCAATGCTCTGCCCACTGGGGGCCACAGGAACATCCAGCACAGATCCTGCCACGGGGGATGGAGCTGGAGCAGCACATGAAGCTCTTCCTGCACTTGATTTGCAGGGCTTCCCTTAGTGGTGCCTTCATTGGTGTAGGGTAAAGTGAGAGCTTCTGGAACAGGACTTCACACATTTGGGACACTCGTAGGGCCTCGTCCTAGTATATATGCGCTGGTGGGTGACGACAGTGGAGTTTTGGTTGAAGCCATTCCCATTGTTGGGTCAGTGGAAGGGCCTCTCCTCTGAATCTGCTGATGCCTGAGGAGACTGGAGCTAGTCTTAAATGTCTTCCTGCATTCCTCACAATCGGCACGCCTCTGCTTTGTGTGGCTCATCTGGTGGGCAGTCAGGTCAGAGCTTGTCTTGAAGCCCTTCCCACACTCCCCACACTCATAGGGCTGTTCCCTCATGTGGATTCTCCAGTGTTGGATCAGGTAGGATCACTTGCTGAAGCTCTTCCCACATTCTGAGCACTTGTGGGGCTTCTCCCCATCATGAAGCTGCTCATGGACTCTCAGCTCTAAGCTCCAGCAGCATCTCTGGCCACCTCCCTGGCCCGGAGTGGGTCTTTCTGCTTTGGATCACCGTGATCTGCATTTGTAACCCCTCATGAGGGATCTCTGGGGCTTTTCCTCCTCCTTGGATTCCTGCACCATGGAGCTGGTTTAAAATGCCTTTTCCATAAGGTTCAGCTGTGGGGATTTGTCCTCCCTGGTCTCCATCCTCAGCTCCTTGTCTGGGGGAGGAAGGACAAGGAGAGGATGGGATTTGCCTCTGTTCCAGAGGGAGGGGGAAGGAGATCCCCCCAGCATGTCCCCGGCAGGACGGTGTCGGCA